>NW_025113031.1:1825223-2041452 GCF_010416935.1 Polistes fuscatus
AACCGAGCAAACGAAACTTTTACATACGGCGTACAACCTGACTTTACTTCCGATTCTTTTATATTTTATTTATCGATGCAACACACGAGTGACTCATTGCCTACGCGCTCGATTGCAATGATGTTCTGAAACAGAAAAAGAAAAAGACAATTAAGATCATCGTTATTAGAAAAATCCATAAGTTATCATAGAAGTGTTGATAGAAAAATAGACTTACTTTTAGTCTTCATGATGCTGCAGGATGGGTATCCTACCCTTAGGAAATGACGATGAATAAAATAAAATAAAAGAAACTCTGGAAAAGCTGAAAACTACTAAAAATTATATTACATACAATTAAATATTACAATATTTCCTGAAATCAGCCTGAAGGCATAGCACACTTTAAAATATATATATGTATATAAAAGTATTCTAAAATAAAGAAGCAATGTTAGATATAAAAATTTGTCTAATCAGCAGGTCGAATGTTGTAATTAGATAACGTTATAAAGAAAATCATAAATAGTTTAATAACGTCACGTTCGTTAGATCTTTACTCGTTGAAGGACGGAAGGGGATGGAGATCTCTCTGCGTATATCTCGTAGAAGTGTCTAACGTTCGGTGCTTGGCTGTTTACGTTTTGTTTTTCGGTTGTCTTCTTCTGTTTTTCACCTCGAGAAATTCCTACAAATACATACACATTCATAGTTGCTTGTAGGTTAATGTTTTGTTTTCTTTCTCCGCTCTCTCCTCTCCTCGCTCTCTCTCTCACTCTCGTTCGCACTCTTTCTGTACATTTCGATATAGCTTAAAAAAAGAATAACGCTTACCTCGATGAATAGAAATAAAAAAGAGTAAACAACTGAGTAGACTGAGTATACGTATTCCTGTGGACTTTCCTAAGCACAGTACCTAAAAAAGGAAAAAAAAGATTACATTAGGATACATAAGAAAATCAAATATATGAGTGTATGTGTACCAGCGGTTAACCATACTTAGGCATATGCCTGTATGTGGGTGTATGTGACAGGAATCGAGCGAATTTAATAGAAAGACGATCTTTGAATACATAATTATGAAAAATAATTAATGAGCATCATTAGAGATGGTAGTAAGTATCGAGACCATAAAAAAAGCTGGAAATTAGAAGAAATATTGTCAAGTAACATGGTGAGATTTGGCGGGATATCGAGATATATCGATGTTATATTCTCACAGATTTCTTACGAACTTTTTAATATTTCGTTTTGAAAACACTCACGTATACAAATCTTGCTTATAGCTAATCGTTTGATATATATAGAAAGGTGTAAATACTTTTCAATACCTGAATTAAAAGGGATGATGCAATACGCGGGAACATATACAGCTGACAGATTCAATATGGCGGTGCCTACGTCACAGTGAGCGCCGCTGTGACGTACAGTCCATGACGTAGTTGTATACGGGGTAGTCACACCCGCAAAAAGACATAGCGTCATCTGATGACGTCACGGCTGCTTGATGATTTGCATTTTTTCCATCTATTATAGAAAAATAGCAAATAGTTAAAAATAGGATATAGGAACATAAAATTGTCAAAATATATACTTTATTAATCCTAACAATCAAAAAATGATCATTATAAGTCGATATCTATAGAAATTATGGCCGTTAAAACAAGAAAAATATATATATGTAATTGCGTAGAAAAATGCATACCAAATGTTACGAATGGATTTTTTCTACGCAATATTCTTATCCTCGACATTATCGTAATCTTCGATTATATCATTGGAAGTCATTTGCTAGAAGAATCTATTAGTATATAGGAAGATTATTTACGTTAGAAAATGTTTTTAATTACCTGAGATTAACGAGACGACGTAGCATGCCGTCCGATCTCCAGCACCGACGGGCCGCGAAAAAAAGAGGAATGATCATCAAAGAGCCCTGATTGGCTGATAATTATTGCAAAAGAAAAAGATGACCAATCAGAAATTCCCAATTACCATAGAAATGTATTTTCGCAGCACGTACGTAACTCGCCTTTCTCATGACCACTCTAGTCAAGCTTGATATGATAATTTATTTATTAAATAAATAAAAAAAATTTATTCTATTTTCTATTAAGGTACAAGTATCTTGTTAATATTTAAAAAATAACGAAAAGAATAAAGACAATATGCACTATAATCCTTATCACAACAGAACAGAAAAAACATAATGTTATTTATTACAATAATTAAATATCAATTTTATGAATTATTAATATTATTTAATTATTAATCCAATTAATAATTATTCTTATCTAATTTATTTTTCTATTAGGTGTATACGTTCCTTGTTAAGATTCAAAAAATAACGAGTAAAATAAAGAGGTTATACACTAAAAACTTAATCACATTGCAACGTTTTGATTAAACATTCCTTCATTTTTATGTAATTGTCTAAACTAATATACATGTTTTAACATCCTTGCAATGATACTTTGGAAATAAGATTTTCATCCAGAAAAATATTACATTAAAATCATTTATATTCAAAGTATGTTAACAAGTATGTAATGTTTAAACCAGTACATATGTGTTTTAACAATCTGAAAATTAAGTAGAGTGTATCAGAATATTTAAAAAATTGTTAAATAATCGATAGGAATGTCTATTGTTGTCTAAAAGCTAGGAATATACGATCTATGTATCGTTCCCTTCGAAATCCACCGTTGAAATGAGCTCTTGTCCCTCTATGAAAGTACTTTTATTAAACGTTGTTTATCTGACTTTCCTAACGTTGCGCATGTTAGAAAGTGAATAATCCATCTAATCGATAAATTAAGATTATAACGTTATGATTTTCGTATTTTTATCTATTTTAAGTAATTATTTTAGTGCTCCTGCGCAGTGATGACTTCGAGGGTGAAATTTAGCTGCAATTAAGAAAAGTGCATTAGTGCATTAAAATAATTGTTAAGTAATACGTAATGTACACGTATGGTAAATGAAAAAAGAAAGTACATTTCTCTAAACAATTATACAACCAATCTATTCAAACAATTAATAAACAATATACTAAGGAAATGTAATTATTAAAGTTTACCATTATGATAGAAGAAAGCTGGTATTTGCACGTTTCAGTACCACAAAGAAATTGCCTTGAAGTCATTTTAAAATCTTGTAATCTCTTCTTTATGTATGTACTTGATACACAAAACAAGAGAAAGCCTAATTGAGTGTGTGTAATTCCAATCTTCAAATACTTGCAGATCTGAAATCATAGGATTGTTAGTAGTAAGTATCAAGCAACTGAAAGAGTCTGTATATGTATTGTATGATATTTGTATAAAATGTCACTCACTCTCTTTTCTCCTTCGTATACTTTTATAACAATCTTCTTTATGTTATAAAAGAAAGAATAAACTTATCACAACTGACATCAATATAAAAAAGTAAATACATTAGACTGACAATGAGTATGTGTATTCCTGCTGTATTCTACCAATGTTTGGAAACCTAAAAAAATATAAAATAACATAGCATGGTATAATATAAAGAAATTAAATATATAAGCGTTTATTATATGTGTAACACGTTCCTTGTTGATATTCACAAAATAGTGTGTAGAATAAAGACAATATACACTAAAAACTTTATCACATTGCACTGAAAACACAATCGTATAGATATGAAACCACGTTATAGAAATCTTGAAAACAAATGACATAATGCAATATAGCCATCCTTAAAGAATTAAAATAAACTGACAGAAAACAATTGACATCTCTCATGCCAACTATGAATGTATTAATTTCCTATATTGTGTATTGATAAGAAAAAATTCTTGTTATTTTAATTCTTAGAGGATGGCTATAGTGCTTTATGTCAATTGTTTTTAAAATATCTGCAACGTTGTTTCTTTTCTATATGATTGTGTTTTTCTGAGCGGTTTTTAGTGTATAACCTCTTTATTTTATTCCTTATTTTTTAAATATTATAAAGGAACGTGTACACCTAATAGGAAAATAAAATTATTTCTGATTAAATAAAAAATTGAATTTTGTGTGTGTTTTTCTGTGCAATGTGACAAAGTTTTTAGTGTATAATGTCTTTATTCTACATATAAGTTTTTAAATATTAACAAGGATAACTTGATACTTTACTAATACAATCCTATGATTTTCAGATCTGCAAGTATTTGAAGATTTGGAATTACACACCATCAATTAGGCTTTCTTATTGTTTTGTGTATCAAGTACATACATAAAAGAAGAGATTACAAGATTTTAAAATGAATTCAAGCAATTTCTTTGTGGTACTGAAACGTGCAAATACCTAAGCTTTCTTCTATCATAATGGTAAACTTTAATAATTTACATTTTCCATTAGTATATTGTTTATTAATTGTTTGAATAGATTGGTTGTATAATTGTTTAGAGAAATGTACTTTCTTTTTTCATTTACATATACGTGTACATTACGTATTAATTAACAATTATTTTAATGCACTAATGCACTTTTCTTATATTGCAGCTAAATTTCACCCTCGAAGTCATCACTGCGCAGGAGCACTAAAATAATACTTAAAATAGATAAAAATACGAAAATCATAACGTTATAATCTTAAATTTATCGATTAGATGGATTATTCACTTTATAACATGCGCAACGTTAGGAAAGTCAGATAAACAACGTTTAATAAAAGTACTTTCATAGAGGACAAGAGCTCATTTCAACGGTGGATTTCGAAGGGAACGATACATAGATCGTATATTCCTAGCTTTTAGACAACAATAGACATTCCTATCGATTATTTAACAATTTTTTAAATATTCTGATACACTCTACTTATATTTCAGATTGTTAAAACACATATGTACTGGTTTAAACATTACATACTTGTTAACATACTTTGAATATAAAATGATTTTAATGTAATATTTTTCTGGAAGAAAATCTTATTATGCAAAGTCATCATTGTACAAGGATGTTAAAACAAATGTATATTAGTTTAGACAATTACATAAAAAATGAAGGAATGTTTATATCAAAACGTTGCAATGTGATTAAGTTTTTAGTGTATAACCTCTTTATTTTACTCGTTATTTTTTGAATATTAACAAGGAACGTATACACCTAATAGAAAAATAAATTAGATAAGAATAATTATTAATTGGATTAATAATTAAATAATTATAATAATTCATAAAATTGATATTTAATTATTGTAATAAATAAATTATGTATGTTTTTCTGTTCTGTGTGATAAGGATTATAGTGCATATTGTCTTTATTCTTTTCGTTATTTTTTAAATATTAACAAGATACTTGTACCTTAAATAGAAAAATAGAATAAATTTTTTATTTATTTAATAAATAAATTATCATATCAAGCTTGACTAGAGTGGTCATGAAGAAAGGCGAGTTACGTACGTGTGCGTAAAATACACATTTCTATATGGTAATTGGGAATTTCTGATTGGTCATCTTTTTCTTTTGCAATAATTATCAGCCAATCAGGGCTCTTTGATGATCATTCCTCTTTCTTTTCGCGGCGTCGGTGCTGGAGATCGGACGGATGCTACGTCGTCTCGTTAATCTCAGGTAATTAAAAAATATTTTCTAACGTAAATAATCTTCCTATATACTAATAGATTCTTCTAGCAAATGACTTCCAAATGATATAATCGAAAGATTACGATAATGTCGAGGATAAAGAATATTTGCGTAGAAAAAAATTCCATGTACATTGGTATGCATTTTTCTACGCAATTACATATATATATTTTTCTTGTTTAACGGCATAATTTCTATAGATATCGACTTATAATGATCATTTTTGATTGTTAGGATTAATAAAGTATATATTTCGACAATTTTTATGTTCCTATATCCTATTTTTAACTATTTGATATTTTTCTATAATAGATGGAAAAAATGCAAATCATCAAGCAGCCGTGACGTCATCAGATGACGCTATGTCTTTTTGCGGGTGACTACCCCGTATACAACTACGTGCATGGACTGTACGTCACAGCGGCGATCACTGTGACGTAGGCACCGCCATATTTGAAATCTGTCAGCTGTATATGTTCCAGCGTATTGCATCATCCCTTTTAATTCAGGTAATTGAAAAGTATTTTACACCTTTCTATTATATATCAAACGATAGCTATAAGCAAGATTTGTATACGTGAGTGTTTTCAAAACGAAATATTAAAAAGTTCGTAAGAAATCTGTGAGAATATAACATCGATATATCTCGATATCCCGCCAAATCTCACCAATGTTACTTGACAATATTTCTTCTAATTTCCAGCTTTTTTTATGGTATCGATACTTACTACCATCTCTAATGATGCTTTAATTAATTATTTTTCATAATTATGTATTCAAAGATCGTATTTCTTATTAAGTTCGATTCCTGTCACATACACACACATACAGGCATATATGCATAAGTATAGGTTAACCGCTCGTACACATACACTCATATATTTGATTTTCTTTATGTTATACTAATGTAATCTTTTTTTTCCTTTTTTAGGTTACTGTGCATTAGGAAAGTCCAACAGGAATACGTATACTCAGTCTACTCAGTTGTGTTTACTCTTTTTTTATCTTCATATTCATCGAGGTAAGCGTTATTCTTTTTTTAAGCTATATAGAAATGTACAGAAAGAGTGAGAACGAGAGTGAGAGAGAGAGAGAGAGAGAGAGAGAGAGAAAAAGAAAACAAAACATTAACCTACAAGCAACTATGAATGTGTATGTATATTTGTAGGAATTTCTCGAGGTGAAAACAGAAGAAAGACAACCGAAAACAAAACGTAAACAGCCAAGCACCGAACGTTAGACACTTCTACGAGATATACGCAGAGAGATCTCCATTCCCCTTCCGTCCTTCAACGAGTAAAGATCTAACGAACGTGACGTATTAAACTATTTATTGATTTTCTTTATAACGTTATCTAATTACAACATTCGACAACTGCTGATTAGACAAATTTTTATATCTAACATTGATTCTTTATTTTAGAATACTTTTATATACAATATATATATATATTTTAAAGTGTGCTATGCCTTCAGGAATGATTTCAGGAAATATTGTAATATTTAATTGTATGTAATATAATTTTTAGTATGTTTCAGCTTTTCAGAGTTTTTCTTTTATTTTATTTTATTCATCGTCATCCTAAGGGTAGGATACCCATCCTGCAGTCATCAATGAAGACTAAAAGTAAGTATATTTTTCTATCAAACACTTCTATGATAACTTTAATGGATTTTTATAATAACGATGATATTAATTGCTCTTTTTCTTTTTCTGTTTCAGAACATCATTGCAATCGAGCGCGTAGGCAATGAGGTACTCGTGTGTTGCATCGATAAAATAAAATATAAAAGAATCGGAAAGTAAAGTCAGTGTTGTACGCCGTATGTAAAAGTTTCGTTTGCTCGGTTAAGAAACTCCGTAAGTTTCTTTTATTCGGTTTAAACGTGTGCTCATCGTCATCCTAAGGGTAGGATACCCATCCTGCAGTCATCAATGAAGAATAAATGTAAGTCAATTTTTATGTAAAACATTTTCTCAATAATTATAATAATGTTTTTATATCAATGGTCTATATAATCTTGTTTTTATTTTTGTTTCAGATCATCGTTGGAATAGTATTACAATTTATTAATTAAATTCATTTGGAAATTCGTTTAACACTAGATTTTTTCATTATTTTTTCATTTACTATTTTTTAAAAACTTACAAAAATTGTTTGCATGAAGAAATGGGTAGAGGGGAGGAATTAATATTTACATATAAATCATTATGGTATTACAAGTCAATATATATTTTAAAAAAATAATATTAAAATTTTATATATATGTAGCATATGTAGCAAAGAAATTTGATATGAGTCAAATTGGTTTATTGTTAGTCCATTAATCTAGTGTTAATTGAATTAACTGCATGTAATGCAGTTGTAAAGTCAGTGTTGGTGCATTGTCATCGTCATCGTCATCCTAAGGGTAGGATACCCATCGTGCATTCATCAAAGAATATTCGAAGTGAGTATATTTTTGTATTCAATAATTCCACAAACATTTTAATTGTTTTCAGTAATAGTAATGATATTAATAGTATTGTTTTTATTTCTGTTTCAGATTGCAATCGTGCGCGAAGCAATATACGGGAGTGTTGCAATCGATTAAATATAATTAAAATCACGGATTAGAAGCACGTTCGTTCGCTTAATTCAATTCGCTCGTGTTACGCGATTGTATTAGAAATTTTTCATATTAAATTGACTGCGAACAAAGCAGTAATTGTAGTAGAATTTGTACGATCAAAGTTGTATTTTTATCTTTAAACAGTCGCACAGACTGTTCGCGTATTAGACTCAGTGCATTAATGTAGACTTAAAGTAAAGTGTGTGTAATTTTTGTACTTGCATTGACTGCGTGCAAAGCAGTCTTTGGAAGCAGTTGTAGACTCAGTGATCGGGCGCATAATAAATTAAAATCAAACGCGAATTAGAATCAGTGTTGTTCGCCGTATAATAAAATTTCGGTTTCGCGATAAGAAACTCATCTATAGTTTCTTATTTTCGTTTATACCGCGTTTTTAGATTCACGCGAGGTGCATCGCCATGGTGCAATTGAATTTCATCCCATTGGAATGCATTGTAAGTATCTATTTTTATTTACATTTTATTCAATTTCTTTTTTATACAATTTTGGATTGTATTGCAGATAATTTATCGTTATGTTCTATTTTATGTTACAGATAAGACGATGGATTTTCTTCCTTTTCAATGATATGGAATGGATTCTTCGATGGATCTTCGATGGAACTTCGATGGATTTTCGATGGATCTTCGATGGATCTTCGATGGATCTTCAATGGATCTTCGATGGATCTTCGATGGATCTTCGATGTATCATCTTCAATACCAAATCGAGGAACTCTTCGATCGCCAGACCACAATACTTGCTAGGAAGTAGGAGTGTTTTGGAGCCATCGTAGAACTTCTTACGCAGTGAGTTAAAAAATTTAAAGTCCCTCCGGTGCTCAATCATGTCGAGGATGAAAGGTCCTAATCGGCACGAGCTACTGGTTGTAATTATTTAAATAAATTAGTGACGAGCACATGAGTAATTCTTCTTTTGGAATTACTCGTGAAAATTGTATATTGTATTGTATTGTATTTTATATTTTATTAGTTCAGGATAGGTTTTCTTGCCTCATCGGTTAAATTTACTTAATTAATACTGCAATTAATTTATGCACTTTTCTTTTTTATTACGTGTTTTGTTCGTGGTTAGTAGTGATGAAACCGAACATTAATTTACTCGTTTTCGTCCAGAAAAGCATGTAATAAATGTCTTACATGCATTGCTTCGTACTTAGTTTATCTAATCGCGATTAATTTTGATATATCAATACTTCGATATTATAAATAAATGAGCAAGAAGACAAACTCATTCGCGACGGATAGATTCTAGCAGTTAAGTGGTGGCTAAAGCCCAGTTCTTTTATTAGAACAGCCAACTTAATGAAAGGAGTCGTCCGAGGTTTTAAAATATATTAAAAGATATTAAAAGATATTAAAAGTTATTACTTATCAAATAAATTGTAGAGTCCTTAGCCGCTTAGATAAATTTCTATAAAAATGTATTTATGTCTTATATAATATGTGTCTTATATATATATGTTTTTAATCACATTTTTTAGATCAGGATTTTCAGCTTCTAATATACTAATCTCCCGTTTCTCCCCCCTATACTTTCTGCGTTCTCATCTATGCCTGTGCCCAGGTGCTACTCGTATAGGTGAGAAACGGTTAGTATAGGTTTAGTTTTAAGATTTTCCCCTATTGGCGGCTGTCATTGTGCTAGTGATTGCACGGTGTACGTTGCACCTGTGTGTGCGTTTAGGTGTGTGCATTGTACATCGTTTCGTGATACGTACTACCGCGTTTATTATTTTTTAAAGTTATTGAATAAAAGTAACTTGTAGAGTCACGCGTACGATACGAACTTTTTTTTTTTTAACAATCGTTTTGCATAGTAGAGTTACCGCATTTATTTGTGGAAACTTTAATATACTCGTATATTACTAGTATGCACATATACTAGTGTATACTTGTATTTTTGCTGTAGTTTTTTATGCAATAATCACTAGCCTTGGCAGCCGATTACAGCATTGGTACGTACTCCCATAAGTTTAGAAAACGTGGTTGAACTAGGGTGTCGGAGGTGCCCCGGGGCATGCTCTCTAGTTTAGGCTTTTGCACCCTGGTGGTATGTGAGAGAATCGTGGAGTGAGTGGGTGGGTATGTATGTATATTTGCTCTTTTTAAATATGGGTAATTGGCAGGCAGGTAGCATATTTTTTTGAGCGAATGTGAAAACTTTCATTTTAAGTAGGTAGGATCCAGGGAAGGCACTAGGCTTGCTTTCACTCCGGAGTGGAAATTCCGCCTCCTGGTTTATATAGAAGTGTTACAAAAATTTTTTTTCTTTATTCATTCTATTATGCTTACTTTGTAAATTTATTTTGTAACTCTTCTATAATCTTTATTATGTATCATGATTCAAAGGGATTTGCAACAATTTAAAAGATTCATTTCTATTTCGATTCTATCTCGAACGAGATAGAGTCGAACAAATTCGCAAATACTTTGATGAATTTGATACTTAGTTTTAAGTATTATAACTAGCACTTCGCATTATCGCGATTTAGTATTTGAAATATTTGATATAATTCAGTGTAAAGAATAAATTGAATAAAAATATTGCAAGAAAATGAATTGCATTTATAGTATTATTTTTATTTCAATTCGATTTTATTACTGGATAGTAAAAATGCGATGTGTTATTAGGTCATCGAATATAATTATCTGCTTGGACATACGATTAATTGTGCTCGTGTATATGTCAATGAACTCTAAGTTCATTCATGGTTCACGAATTTTACTGATGAACAATAAACGTCAATTGATTTTTTAATAAGGAATGATTAAAATCATAAAAAGAAACGAATTAATTTGTGCGCGTTTAAAGTAGTATGAAAGATTTTATCTTTCTTGCACGTAGAAATGTCCAATGCAGTTTTCAGGGATGAAGAAAGAAGAGGCTAAATGCCGAAGAGGCTAATGCCGAAGAGGCCCCCACTTAAGTGTGGCTGAAGAGGGCAACTACACAGACTATTCAGTTATTTTCAAAGGTTCAACAGCAAGTTCGAACTTTTTGAGAATAGCTCTCTAGTCATATTTTATATTTTATTATATTACATTCTTGCTCGTCATTAATTTGTAGTTGTAATTGGAGATGATGGACCATTCCATCTCCTTGGGACACCAAATTCGTGTCTACATCGTCAAAAAAGATGCATATGTGTTTAGTTAGAGTCAAAAATATTAAAATTTTCGTATTATTAAATTTTAAAGCCTTAATAACGTTCGGTAAATATTACAGTAATTTCTCTTTTCTTCTTTCGTCTTTAAAATTTTTTACTGTGATCGTATTTTATTAAATTTGCAATTTTTTTTCTCCATATATAATGCAGTTTAAAAGACTTTCATAATAATTAATAGATATTATTTTTTTTAGTAACTTAGTATTTTTACTTTTCCTATTTCTTTATTTTTATTTATTTTATGTAAATGTAAAATCACGCGTTTAAATTTAATTTGATTGCAACAACGGTAATTAGAGATTTGATACAAGTAAATAGAGAATTCAATTGAAAAGTGCATCTGCGAATTGGACGATTTATATGTCAGGCTATTCTATCACTTGATTGTATGATTAATATAGTTTTCTTTTTGTTACAGGTGATCATCGTTAGATTTAACATCAAACATTTTTACTTTTTTTCTATTTGAGCATTTTAAATGGTTACCTTTTAAAATATATGTATAAATGCATTTTTGAAGGCACACACATGTAAACACTAAATATAAAATATAATTAATTAAAATTCTACAACAAATATATATATATATATATTACTTCAAATATTTGTGAAGATGTACCAAGGATTCTGTGTAAGATTTTTAATGCATTAACTTATCTTTTTCAGGTCTAATACCTTTATAAATCTACGTGTTGTTTAGTCATTTTAATAATCTATCTAACGATGGATTTCGAAAATAATGGTAAGCGGTAGAGCTAGTTTTTTAGTAACCATAAAATAGATATTGGTAGTAGTAGTTGTGATACAAACTTGAAATATAGAATATATTTTTATTTATTTTTTTTTTACAAGAATTCCCATACATATCTGTTCGTATCTTTTTCTGTTCTTAAAAGCCAATGTTCTGTTAATTGTGCTGTTCTATCGGATCTAATTTACAGCTCATATTTCAATTTTATTCTTTAACTACTTTTATAAATTCATCTAATTATCCGTAATTTTAATATTAAATAGGTCAGTAAAATTACTTCAGGATTTAGGCACTCGTTTCATGAATTAACGGATTTCACAAAGTAACGCTAATATATATAATTGTAGTATTTTCTTGAAGTAGTATTAGTTAAGTGTGCACACATGTACGTGTGTTTGCGTCTCTCGTTAAATCCTCACTCTTTTCTCGAGATTCTCTGTTATTCTTTGCTCTCCTCGTTTCAAATGTTGACCAACTCTCTTTCTCTCTTTTTCTATTTCTATTTCTATTTCTCTCTTAATCAAGTTTTTACCTAGTCCCCCAGGTGAACTCGCGAAGCGTGCGAATAACGTGACATGTCTGTACTGTTTATGCTTCACGCGTGCTTATAAGCACGTTTTCATAAGCAGACCGATCACGCGATTTTGGATCGAGAGCTTACTTCGTAACGTGCCTACAACGAAATGCGCACACGTCACCGACGGCGTACGTGTGCAAACAAAAATATTTGCTCGTGCGACGTAAAGCTGGGTCCAGAAAATGTCCTCTTCTACCTCTTTCCCTCTCCTTTCTCTTTCTCTTTCTCTCTCTTTCTCTCTCTTAATAAGCTTTAATATTTGCTCTTTGACAAAAAATGTTCCTCTCTGTGGAATTAATTTTCTACAAACAACGAAAAAAGAAAAAGGGAAAAGAACGGGGGAGAGAAAAATAGAAGAATTGATAAAAAGAAATTAAAACACGTCCTAAGATAAATCCTACGTTTTTAATTTTCGCATCGATTCCGTACGACCACGTAATTTAAATATTACCAACACGGGTGAATATCTTGACGTGTACGTAAATATGGGTATGTGTGAGTGTATATAAAAATATATATATATATATATACATAATATGCATTGATGTAATCTTTTCAACGAAATGTGTCGTTAAATAATGAACGAATCGTTATATTCCCACGATATTCCCACGGCACTGTTCTCTACTATCGTCCGAAACAATTTTTTCCATCTTCATTATTCAGAGAAATATCCCCTTGATATTTTTCCATTAACTCATCCGTGTTTTAAACTTTTCACGATGAAGCTGTCGGTGTTTGTTCGGTCACGAGAAATTGTTCTATTTTCAATCGAAATTGTATGTATATATATATAAACTAATACACACGCACATACATACATGTACGCGTATGTAAACCATACAAATTTAATTACAATCATAATTTTTAATCGTTCTAATACCCCTTTATTACCAAAGAAGGATTATACAAATAAATTTGATTAAATGTCGATTAACAAAATTGACTTGAAAGGAAAAATTCTCTAATAGTTTAACAAATCTAACTGGAAGGTGAATTGTCCTAGAGAAAAAGTTGTAATAAAAGGAAAGTCGAGGCTATCCAGTGCAGAGGAGCCAAGAGAAAATCGTTGGAAGTTTGGAAGAAAGGGTTGTAAAAGAGGGTGTAGGGGTGGAGGGAAAGGGTTGGAAACGTATGACTCGTCTAACCAAGCCTCCCTACCTCTTTCTCTTCCTCTCACTCCTTCTTTCTCGTTTTTGTTTCACGAGAAATGGGAAACGATTTCGGTCGAACGAGGAGCAGCGCGGTGTCACTCTGTAATGGAGTTAATATTTTAACGTGGGGTGGTGTGAGACACCGTACGCTAACATGGTCGATTCCTAGCTTTCTCTCTATCCTTCTCTCTCCTTCTCTCTCCTTCTCTCTCTATCTCTCCCTCTGGTTTAGACGAAATGACGAAGGAATTCTCTCTAGAAGAAGCAACTTCTGGTAGGAAAGAGGGTGAGGGTAGAAAGCGCATACATTTCACGCCTGTTTTCGTGACAAACATTACGCGGCGTTCCACGACACGCGAGAGAACGAGTTCCTGGAAGAACAAAGTACTCTCTTTCCGGTTTTCTTCTTCTCATTCTCCGACAACGACGACGACGACGACGACGACGACGACAACGACGACGTTCGCAGATGTCCGCCCACCTCTTCGCTCCGTTTAGGAGGACGCTTCTCGTGACATAGAACCGCCCAAGTGACCCTTTCCTAGTACATATCAGCATGTATCAGTGTGTACGTATCAGTCTGTATGCACAGGAACATGGACTGTGATCAAAGGGAATTCAACAGCCTCGAGCTTGGTGAAACAGTTAACTCGTAAGAGCAACGTGTTAATTTACCTTGGAATTTTCTTTATTTGTTTTCTACGTTTACAGATAGATTAGCTTAATGTATACATTTTGTTGTTTTTTTTCTTAGCTTCAGGTTTCTTATCTCCTGGATTATATTATTTTTCAAAATTTTCTTTTCCCATTGGCGGAATCGAAATAATCTTTATCGATAAGTAACGTCCCCTTCTCGTCGTTGAGATCAAGCTTTTCGAAAGATTTCCAGTCAGGTCGATCCATTTTCGTCCCGTGCATCGAACCGGGATAAATCAGAGTCGGATTAAGGTCGACCGATAGACACGGATATCGTTTCGTCTTGCACACGGGACAATTCGACTTCTTTCCGTTTCTTTCTATCGAGCGAGAAGCAACCTAAGCTAAGAATAATCCCAGTTCTTCGTTTCTTCCGATAGCTCGTTAACGATTCTTTGCTCTTCCAAAATCGACGGCCCGTAAGATTTCCTTCAAGTTATACGAAAATCCAATATAACACTTTCCTGTTTAATTAAATACATTACTTTACTTCACTGCTATTTAACTTCTTATATCAAACTTCTGATATCTACAGTTTCATTTCGTTTCTTTCTTTCTTTCTTTCTTTAATCCATTGATCGTCATTTCAACTTTATCAAGCTGATTTTCAATTGAAATTCATTGAAAACGTACGGGTAATGATTATTAGCACGTATCAGAAGTACCATTAAGTGTAATCAAACGTTCGATCGAATACTTGAGATTAAATTATAGTTTTACCGTGTGAAATGGAGCGAGAGAGAAGAGAAAGAGAGAGAGAAAGAGAGAGAGAGAGAGAGATATTCAATTTCACTCTCTCTATTTACGCGAGGGTGCACAAGTGTGTGTGAGAAGAGGAAAGTGAAAGACAGTATGTTGCAACGGTACAAGAATGACTCGTATCTGCAACATCACGTTGCTACTCTAAAGTTTAACAATTCCGTTTACTCGCGAGACTTCCTGGCATCCATCTTCAAACTGAATTGGTTCCACAAGCTCAGTAAAAGTGCAATGAATCAGCGACACGAGGACGATTATCACTAAACGCGTGAGCCATTACACTTTTCTATAGCTTTACTTTCCTCCAGGCATGGCGCATATTTTTATCTTCTTCCCGGTCCAATAAATCGTTCTCTTTCTCTCTCTCTCTCTCTCTCTCTCTCTCTCTCTTTATATTCGATCCCCTTGCACACAAATGAATCCTCGGCTTTGCAAATACGTGACGTTCTCGAGCGCACCATAGTTACGTTTGATTTACTGAACTTTCATCGGCGCTCGTTGGTTCGAAACGGTTTACCTATCTATCTCTGATAACGACGATAAAAGTAATGAAAGGAGTCAAGGATAATAGCTTGTGACTGTGTAAATACGAACTAAAAAGAAACGAAGGATTATCGATACAACGAAATGAAAGAAATAGCCAAGATATAAATCATATTCTTTTTTTGCAGTAATAAAAATTACTTTTACGTTCATTTGTAATAAAGTTAAATTAACGATTGTTATGTCGTTGTTACATAAATCCACTCTAATTTATGGCCACATATATAGGCATTTGACTTTTATTATTTAAAAATGTTTGACCATATACAGGCACTTAAACAAGTCTTACTTAAAAATGTTTGCCCAAATATGAGAGTTTAAATCGTACTATTTAATTTTACATCTTTCTCTTATAATTTTGAGTAGATTAGATTCTTACAGCTCTTAAAGAAAGAGAGAGAGAGAGAGAGAGAGAGAGATAGTCAACAAATTCCACGGTACTAGTAAAGCTACGTAGATGAACTAAATACAGGAAGAAAGCAGGATTACGTCAAGCACATTAAACGTAGCTACGTGAAGCCTAACTGACTGGAGAATGAACTGACTGAAGAAGCTTCTGTAGTCTAGTTGCTTTCGTGACGACTGATTCCAAGCATTTATTCGGACTACGAAAGGTTGACACTGAAGACAGCTCCTACCTTTCCTCTCTTCGTCCCTTCTCTTCATCTTCTTCCTCCTCTTCTTCTTCCTTGTCCACAAAGCTATCACTCGGTCAACTCCAACTTCCAACCGATCTACATTGTGCAAATAGTTGTCCGGCACTCTTGGTATTCGATCACTGTTTATTGCATACCGATAGCAACCATCCTTAAATAAGCGACGTGTTTTGGGATAGTCGAAGGAAGAAGGGATTACCGCGGAGGGTGAGTAGGGAGGGAGATCCGTGTGTCGTTTGGGAAGAAAAAATTTCCGATCGTAGAGAAACCGTCATTTGGAGAATGTCAAGAGTGAGACAGGATGAGAAAAAGAAGAGAAAGAAAAAAATGATTTTCATGTCTAGCAAGAAATTCTCGACAATGGAATTTTCGAAAGGATCCAGCCAAAACATAGATGACCCGAGGGAGAACTCGTTCCTCTTTTCTCTTCTTCTTTGTCATCCCAGATATCTCACTTTCGTAATTCAAATACGCGAATCGCCGTTGCTTGGTACTATTGCTGTCGGTGTTGGTGCTGTTGTTGCTGCTGTCCAGAGGCGTACAAAAAAGAAGGCAGCATTGCTGCATTTTAATTTACTTAATTGAAGAGCGACCTTTTCTTCCTTCCCCTCTATCCTTCGCGCGTTCCCTCACTCTCTCTCTCTCTCTCACTCTATCTCTCTTACTCTATCGCTTGTTTTTTCGCTCTGCCGCTTCTACCGAAGCAACCCCTGTGTATAGTTTTATACTCCGTAAGCCGCAGGGTATAAAAGCTAAGCGGATCGTTCTGTTATTTCACGAATTTCTCTTTTGTTATGTACTGTTTCGTATTAACAAAGTAGTAGGGGTATCATGCAAATCCAAAATCTACGAATTATTTTGTCTCCTCTTCCTCCTCTGTTACTACTTTTTTTTTCTGTTCATTACCCCATCAAACATTTTGAGACAAGGTACGGGAATAATTCTTTTTCACTTTGTAAAAATGAATCGTCGCGAAATATTTATTGTCTTATATGAATGCGAAAAAAGTAGCGATGATATTTTTTATACTTCTTTTTTCTTACCTCTTATTTTCTATACATTGTATTTATTTTTTCTTTCTCTTTTGTTTTCTTTCCATCAACGAGATTCATTACTTTTAAATGCAAACGGCAAGTTGTGTATGCGTTTAAGAGGTAAAGAGATTTAAAAGGAAGAATACGCGAACTATCCTTAAAAGGATCCCCGTTCCCTTCTTTCTCTTCTTTTCCTTCTCCTTCTTCTTCTTCTTCGTCTTCTTCTTCTTCTTCTTCTTCTTCTTCTACTCTACCACTTCTTTGCTTCTCTTCTCTTTTGCTTTCTTTTTTGTGGCTTACGAGCGTAGCAACGCGCCTATATAAACTCGTATGTATATCGCGAATTCTCACTTTAGCAGGAAAGAGAAAAAGTATATTCTAGCGAGGAAGGATTTTTTTGAAATACCGCTTACGCTCATACCTGCTTACATTTTTAAAGAATTTAATATTAAAGGAGAAAACACACTACGTTTTTGTTATTAAGTTGCCTGGAGAAAGTCGTCTTCGTTTCAAGGAGCTTTATTTGACTTCAAATTCTTTATGAATAAGTAACTGAAATAAGATTCTTCGACTTTCGAGTTTTTCTTTCATTTTTTTCGTTCTCGCAAAAATAAACATTCGCGTTCGATTATTCAACGAAAAAAAAGCCGGGATAAATATAATATATAAGCTTATTCTAAACGTCTCATACTACGTTTATCAATTCTTTTGCAAATACTTTTCAATCAGGATTAAAATATTAATTCTCGAGTAATGTAACAAATGAACATTTTTTTTTTTTAAAGGTATTATAAAATGTTATAAAATAAAATTATTAGTAGCATTACGATGTATATAAAATATTGTGCGATTTTAATTAAGGAAAATATTAAAATTCTGTTATGATGGATTTGAAGGAAATAAATGTTAAAAGGTGAAAAATAAAATAAAATAAAAATAATATAAAATTATTATTGACGAGAGAAAGAGATACACATACGCGCGCACGCACGCACGCACGCACGCACACACACACACACACACACACACACACACACGCGATAGACGAATTATCGCGTAGTTTTAATCGAAATAAAAATTACATTTCTCTGAATAAAAGATTGATAAATAAAAATTCTTTAAGGATAAAATAAAATTAAATTATACGCAACGTTAAAATATATATATATTTATATACATATATATACGAAATAAGTAAAGTAGGTATTGTATAGTTAGTCACCGTTAACGAGTTGCATCGTTGGGGCGAAGCTTAAACGCTCGTTAGAAGGCTAACAACCGGCCATGTGTCTTATAAATCGCCGATACAGGAGGAACGGAATAACGTAGCTAGTAGGGTAGGCAAATCTACGGATTTATTCGAGCGCCACGTTGAATCCAATGGCAACGATCACTCGAGAAAACCCCCGACGAGATTCGTCCTGGCCCCAGATCGAAAGTTTCGATGGAACTCGTTCGCGATTTCCTCCCACATCGAAATGTCCTTTCGCTACGTGGCCTACCATATATACATATATATATATCGTCCTGCCGATTTCTACTTCCTCTCTTTCTATTTCTCTTTCTCTCTCTCTCCCAACCACTCACCATTTTCTCTTTTCCTCTACGCTATCGTACGTTACGTTACCCTGTCAAACTTTATCCCTTCGTTTAAAACACGAACGTTTCGCTCTTCTTCTACGTTACCGCAGACAAATTTTATCTTCTCGTTTCAATTTTCACTTTTCAACGTTGAATCCATTTTCCGATTATATTTATATCACTTTTGTTAAATTATTTTTATTCTATTTCGACGATATATGCTTCTCTCTCTCTCTCTCTCTCTCTTTTTTTTTCTTTTTTTTTCTTTTTTTTTTCATTGTCATCCAATGGAATTTTATAATATCATTTTTAAAGAGAAATGTATACACGCGTATTCTAAACCCTTTTTCATATGTCTCTCGTAAAATTATTTTTTTTTTTTTTTTTTTTTTTTTTATTATTATCGGTATAGAGATAAAATGATAAAAAATATTCGTCCTTCGCTCCTCGCTTTTCTGGTCATATATCCTCGGAAGAGTAACGTTTGTCAAGCTTTGATAACGTTCGTAAAACGACAACTCGTAATCTCATTTATCGTAGACCTTTTTCGTTGATATCGGACATAGTCGTGAACGTGCAAGTAAACGTTTTACCTCCCTCCGGATCTTTGATACCTAAGCTTGTCGTAAAAAAAAATAAAAAAGAAGGAAAAAGATAGAGAAAGAAAGAAAGAAAGAAAGAAAGAAAAATAGAAGAAATCATACTCGCGTACGATATAGGTCTTTCAACGTTAACTCCGAACTCTCGAAGAGAGAACGTCGGTCGTTTCTATGCGCCTTGCGTGGAAGATGCTACGTCAACTAATTCGTGACTGAACTTTCGAACGAGCACGGACCTTCAAAAATTTGTCTGATCCTTTTTCGATCATATCCTTCGTTTTCAAAATTACGTTCACCTCGTGCGCTTGATTCGTATCAAGTTTCTGTTCCATAGAAAAAATATTCAAATAAAGAAAAATTTTATTAAAAAAAAAAAAAAAGAAAAAAAAGAGAGAAAAAAACACCAAAAAGAAGAAAAGGAATAAAAAAGGAATAAAACAAAAATGGGGGTTTGTATTTTTGTTCTTTTTCTTTTCACAACGGAGGAAAGAATTTTTTTTTCGAGACAAAAATAATATATACGATATATATATGATATAATGAAATAGAATAGACAAAATATTCGATAAATTCCTATTAAATTTAACAATCGTCTAACAACTTTCGTTGTAATGTCTCTGTCCCCCGGATGTCACGATGGTTACGCGGCGTTTATTTCAGTCGCGTTGAAATATGTTGTGCTGATTGATTTGCTACAAAATTCCGATACTTTCCATCGTTTGGCTTTTCATTCCCATACGTTTCAAATCCCAGGATTTATTTCCGTGGTTAGCTCCAGTACGGCGGGTTTCGTCGATACTACGTGTTGGTTCAAATTTCTGCTAATAATTTCGAATATTTCTGTTTTTATTATTAAATTCATCATTTCGTTCGACGTTCCATTTCCTCTAAAAATTATTGCATGTAAATCCTATATATATATACATATACAAATATATTTAGTCGCGTAATAAATTGTATATATATATAGGAAACATCGATTATCGATTATTCGATTTAATTCAGTCGAGTGAACGTACAAAAAAGCATTGACGTTTTACAACACAATTTCTCCAATCGTATTCCTCTTCTTTTATTACTTACAATCTAATAATAAGTTTCATTCTAAAAAGATAAAAAAAGAAAAGAAAGGAAAGAAAAAGGACACAAGATTAATTTTTGAAAGAAAAGAAATATCAAAATAGAAAGAAATAAAAGCGGTATTTTAAAGAAAAGTATTATAAAATAAAACTCATCCATCATAAGTAAAATTAGTTTGGCTGATATAAACGAGAAAAAGGCATAGAAGGTTTCGATATAGAAGTAACTAGACTTGAACTAGCTTGTAACTAGGTTGTATCGGTTAAAATAGGCGGCACGCTTCCACGCACACTTATACGCTTTCCTTTAACCTCCTCCTTATCCTGCAAAAGCTCGAGCAGCTTTGGCAACTGCAGAGAGAAGGTGAGTAGCAGCTTTGCGGGGAACGACATTTCTTTCAACGTACTTTTCGCAGAATTCAAAGTCCGTGTAAAGCCTGTAGCACATTACGCGTTGGAGTAGTAAGCGGCTTGTACGAAAGGTGGTACACCCACAGTACTACCTTCGTAGTCTCTATGTATTCTAAATAGAAGTGTGTGTATGTGTATGTGTGTGTGTATTCTCTTTTAACGTATGCTAGGATATCACGAATCGTTTGTATGCGTGTCCTGTGTGCACGTCTGTGTGTGCAGTACACCTTCAACCATAGACAAATTCCAGGAGCTCTTTATACTTCCTTGGCACGGCCTTGCGCGCCTTTAGTCGAGTACCAGCTCTCGATATCGATCGAAAACTCGGGGACTTCTAACGTCGACGTCATCGACATCGAGGGATGAACGCAATCGCGGTTAAAAGGGTGTGCGCGCGCTCTCAGAGAAAAGGATTTTCCTCGGTGAAAAAGGCCAGGTTTTACGTTAAATTGCTCATTCTTCGGAACGAATCAACGAACCAGCTAGCGAGTCAAGCATTCACCTTCCTATAGAATGTAGACAAATTTCGACTCTTTATACGGTACGTTGTACGAGTTACCATTTCAGTCGATATCGATCCTCTCCGATAGTTTTCAATCTCTTTCTTTCTCATTCTTTTTATTATAGATCGAATATCAAGAAATGAAAAGTACAATCGAGATATCTCGAATTTCATAGGAATTCATTTGATAAATAAATAAATCAATGTAGACTGTTGTTGGGTTAAAAAATTGAAAATTAAATATGGAATCAAAGGGAGAAAAAATATTGGAATCGTGATCAAGTTATAATGACCATTATCTAGTTGCCCGTATAACCGAGTGCCAATAATAAAAACTACGAGATACAGGAAGAAGACACACGGTTAAAAGTCGTTATTGTAAGATATCGAGGATACAGACTGGACAGTTGACCAAAGAGCCGACCCTCGTTCCTGTTGCTACTCCTTCCTGCCACTTTCTTCGTTGCTTTCTCTTTTGGAACAATAGCTTGATGCGGAAGTCTTGTCGTTTACTCTGAAACGAGGGTAAGAACATTTCTATCGGTTCCGAAGTCTTATCCAACCGCAGAGTCAATAAATCTGTAGGGGTAGTTCGAAAGTGGAATCGATTCTTGTGTTAAGTTATTTTTTTTATTTTTTATTTTTTCTCTCTTCTACTTTTTTACTCCCGTTTTATGTGTCTTTTGTATTTTTTGGTTTGTTTGCTTTTCACTATTAAAGTCTTCATTAATGAAATCTCTTTTCTTTTAAATCGTAGATATAAATATAGCTACATTTCATATCGAATAGATAGAAAACAAATTTGTATCGCGCGATACAGGAAGAACATTTTCCGATGAGGGTAAAAGCTCGTCGTTGATTTCAAACGATAAAAAATAAAAAAAAAAAGGAATAAAAAATACGCTAAGCTTTTGATCGCGTCGACGTGTTTCGTAATACATAGACTACGATTACACGCAGCCAACCCTACACCCCACGCGACCCTTCTGTCCCGCATATAGACACATATGTGTGTGTGTGTGTGTGTGTGTATTTAAATACGAAGTAAACACAAAATGCGAAAGCGTGTTTTTTACAAAACTTTCATAGGGCATACCTTATTTGATCTCCGTTTGTTGGTTACGTGACTACTCAGCGAGATCGACGGTTTGCGTGATAGTCTGCAAGGGGTAATTAAAAGACCTTTAGAAACCGCGATGCGATTATTTCCCTGGCTCCTTCGACACGCGATCTTTTTTTTCTTTGTCTGGATATATGCGTGTGTGTGTGTGTGAGTGTGTGTGTGTGCGTATTTATATGTACGTATTTGTGTGTGCAGGACGATCATATATATTTTCATTAATTCAAGAATTTTTGATTCATAGGATGTTAATTACAACTATACCACCAACGATACCAACGTCAACTGTTTTTTATCAAACATGTACGAGGAGTAATTCGAAATTTTTCTTCCTTTTTCTCTTTTTTTTTTTTTTTTACATCAAACAATAGGTGGATATACAAAATAAAAAACTTAATAAATAACTACACAAATAAATAAATAAATAAATAAATGAATAAATAAATAAAACTAACAAATAACAAACAAATATAATATGATCGGCAAAGAATTTCCGCCAAGCTCGAAAATTTATTCTCGTAATGGATGAGTGGCGAATTCGTCGCATAATTAATTCAATGATAAATTGTGCAATTAGTATGCAAATACAAGTTATAAATATAAACAAACGCGTTTGAATGTATTATATATATATATATATAGATATATTATATTATATTATATATAAATATAGATATACACCGATATACGTGAACGTATTACGCCGTTCATCGTCAACGTTACGAGAGAAAATAATTTGTTATAACGTTTTATTGGAATATTTTTCGTAGGAATAATAAAAATAAACTAGGAAAAAAAGCGAGAGAAGGAAAAAAAAAGAGAGAGACAGAGAGAGAGATAGACGAACTGGAAATTGGGAAATACAGAATTTTCGTGTACGTTTTATCTAGAATGGAGAAAGAAGTATATGTAACAATCGTTATGCTGGCTTTGATCAGAAAAAGGTTCGGTTGTGTGCGTCCGATGTTGTTCAATATCGACACATTATAATGTAACTCAAACAATTTATAATCGAACCGATATTATATATTGGAATATGTGCTGGACATAGTAGTAGGCATCTATAATATCAAAAATTTCCATTTATATAATCTGTTTGCTGTAAAGTCATCTCCCATGAAAATCATAATAGAATATCCCCACCTTAGCACAATATTTCAAGCAGCTATAGCGGGTAATAGAAAAAGGGAGAGAAGGGCTTATAAAGAGAAGGGCAAAGAACGTATTTCAAAAATGATTGTACATATATCCGATTTAGGCAATCGAAACAAGTATTACGGGAGCGTATTTATCCGATTTCGAATAAAAGAACTAGACGATAAATTTTTTTGAAATATGCCACCACGAGACAATTCTTGTTTGCTCGCCAAAAAATGGTTTTAAGCGAGCAAACGAACGAACGAACGAACGAACGAATGTGAACGAACGAACGAACGAACGAACGAACGATCGAATGTATGAACAAACGTACGAATGTATGAACAAACGAACGAGTAAGCGAATAGACGAATGGACGAACGAACGAACGAACGAAGTTTCTCAAATGACCGATTGAAATAAATCTGTGGTTGGCCCTGTTGCTGGTTGGTAACTGGACGGCACGCGGTGGCCTTACGCGCGATCACCACGAACATAACTAACGAGAAATTTCCATGTTTTAGTATCCACGGTAACTCGATTAGCGGCACGTTTCACAGGATTCAACAAGTATCGAAATCCCAAAATTCTATTCGTCGCTCGTACGTACGTTAGTTCGTTCGTTTATTCGTTCGTTCGTCACCTAGAAACTTTGAAAGAGGCCGATCTATGACGGGTAATGTACCTTCTATCGGAAACGTGCTATGAGAAAAATGGATAAAAGGTCGACAGGTAAAAAAGAAACAAGAAGAGAGAGAGAAAGAGAGAGAAGGAAAGAGAGAAGGAAAGAGAGGAAAAAAGAGAAAATTTTCTCGTTCGTGCTAAAAGTTCGATTAGATTCGAGTTGCATTTGAAATTTTAATAGCTCTGCCATGCTATTAACTTTGAAGACTTGCTTCTTTCGAAAATATCATTCTTATTTCTTTCCCTTTTCTTTTTTACTTCTCTTTCATTTTTCTTTCTTTTTTTTCTTTTCTTCTTCTTTTTCTTTTTTGACTATATTTCTTCCTCCTCATTTTCTTTTCCTATGTAATTGTCGACTATATCGTGACGGAGGCTATAAGAAGACTTTCCTATTTGCATCCACCATCGTAGTTAATATCGTGCCCGGGATTGGTACGAAGAAAAGAGAATAAGACAAGAAGAATAAGTAGACAACGACGAAGAAGAAGAAGAAGAAGTAGAAGAAGAAGAAAAATAATAAGAAGTAGAAAAATAGATAGAGCCTCGTTCTTTCGGTAAGAGATCTACTCAAGACTCGTAGCAGCTCGTAGCTCCTAGGATCGACGTAATACCGAAACTTTTTGTCCTTTCAAATGTTCCAAGATCTTCCTTTATTTCTTCGTTCACTTTCTTACCTTTTCTAGTTCAACTTTCCCTCCTATTTTTCACGATAAAATAAAGTGTCTCGGTGCAAAGAATAAATGAAATTCACTAAGTACTCGCTTCCTTATCGATTTGCCGATCGTGCTTGCTAAATTCGAACGTTACTTCGCTGGGTTAATGTTTGCTTCTCCGATATCCGGCAGCATGAAATCCGCTTGAATTCGTAAAGCGAATAAAAGCAAGCACGAACGAGCGAACGTGGATATATGGAGGGGTGAGGAGAAAATCGGTAGGCGGGTGACCGAGGGTTGATATGAGAGAGAGATAGAAAGAGAGAGTGATGAGGAGGGGTGGTGAGAACTAGTAAGAGATTCCCTTCAACTTTGCTCTCGCTCTTTGCGTTCCAATCGATTTTCAGATACGTCCGGACGCGTTTTAGAATCCGCAGAGGTCTTTCGCATAGCTTATGGTTAAAACACGTTTCCTCATTTTATTTTTTATTTTTTTTTTTTTTTTTTATTATTTTTTTTTTGCCGTAAGTTAGACTCGTTTCCCAGTTCATTCGTTCATTCGTTTACCCCACGTTGTCGGTGGCTATTATTACTCTTTTTTTATTTTCCTTTTGGTAAGAAAAAAGATTATTAATCGCTTTTGAAGCTCATACGATTTAAGCGCTATTTTTTTTCTTCTTTTTTATGTTTTTTTCCTGGTTTTTATTTTCCTTCATTTTGTCCAAGTTATAAAGAGATTTTTTCATTATTTTCTTTTATTTTTTTTTTGTTTTTTTTGGTAACATCGCAAAGTCGATTTTTATTCGAACGGTTACCGTTCCGAGATTCGATAATAATCGCTTTCCAAGCTTCGTTAAATATGCTCCTAGAGTTTCACGCCTCTTAAATGGATAACCATCAAACGAAATTAGTAGACCCTCACTGTACCATAATCCTGGCTCGTTTATCAGAATTAGCTCGATAGCGTGACGAGAAAAGTAAGCGACTCTGAATTGGTATTTTCTCTTTTTCCTTCCACCCTGTACTCCTTTTCCCTTTCCCTTTCCCTTCCTTTCCATTCCCTTCCCTTTCTCTCCTCCCCTTCTCTCCATCGTCCGGTAGAAAATCGCGGAATTTATCCTGGCGGTTCCAGTTTATTAGTGGTCAATCCTTTCCCTTCGAGATACTCGCTCGATTTGAAAAGAACCGATCGCTTCGATATTTTACTTCGTCCAAATTGGAAGCCGAAATTTTTTTTCATTTTTCTTTCTTTTCTTTTTCTTTTTTTGTTCTTTTTTTTTTTTTTCCAAACTTCCGAGCAAATTGATGGACAATAAACTACGGTTTAAAGCGCACTTATCCTATCGAGCATCGACGAAAAAACTTTTAATTACGTTCGTTTGCCAAGACAAACGAAGGGGATTTTATAATTTTTTTTTCCCTTTTTTGTTTTTTTCTTTTTTGTTAATTTTTTTGTTTAGAAAAATTTTTGAATTCAAATTTGGAGTAAAGATTTTCTCTCGACGTGATATAAATATTTCGATTGAAAAGAAAATGGAAGAAGAAGAAAAAGGGGAGGTAAATGATGATGAGAAAATTCTACAATTAGAATATATTTGTATATATCATATGAGATCGTAAGAAGTTGTTATTCCAGGAACGATTAGCCTTCATTATTATTTCACGATGAAGAAGGAAAAGGAAAGACATGGAAGATAAGGAACTTGATAGGGAACCCGAGCAGCTAGACATTTAAAGTTTACGTTCTCCGGTGCGATAATTAACAACTGTACGGTAAGCATCAGACTCGTGTCTTTGTACTATGTGTATGTTCGTATAAGACGGTGGGTATAATACCCTTAGCGTAAGGAGGTTCTTGCGAAGTGTCACGAGCCCGGTCGAGTTTTGAATAGCTTTTTCACACTCTGCCACCCGGCATGACGGGCTTGCACACCACCAACACTATTCGCACTTCTACTACTACTCTCTCATTCATTCTCTCTCTTTCTCTCTCTCTATCTCTATCTCTGTATCACGTTAGTTACTAACGAGGGACCAAGCGTTCAGTAATTGCCTTAAGCTGTGGTATGAGGTTGGGCTAGCTCGCACGCTCGCTCTGGATAATACTCCGTGATCCACTTCTACATTTAGAGTCACATCACACTTTGTATTTCTTATTTACGACCAATTATCATCCAGAATTTCTCTCTCTCTCTCTCTTTCACTCTCTACACTTATCAATTTCGATTTAGGGAATATTGAATTACTGCGCATTAGTCAGCTTTTCATCTCTATCTATATCTGTATGGTACCAAACATAGAAACGTCATTTTCTGTGAAATTTTAAAGAACTTAAATCTCTTTCAACTCGTCACCGTTCACTTGAACATTTTTTTGAAAAAGAGAGATTTGACTGGCAAATCAGTCACGTCTAACGACCCGAACAGCTGTTTTTCACGAAACTCGTTGAGTTAAAAAACGTCCGAAAGCTGACACGCGAATACAGAGGATCTACGTGACGCAAGAGACGATTCTTCTCTCTCTTTTACTCTTCGTACCAACACAACTAAATTCAATCCAACATAACTTTCCTCCTCCCTAGGGTTAGTAAGTAGAATTAATCGTGATATGCACGCACCCACCGTGCTTCCTTCTTACCTCGCAAACGGCCAATCTATTCTTAATGCTGACAGAGTGTGTAAACAATTTAGAGATGAGATGTCTTTTCAATTAAATTACTATCATCGTTTATATTTAGATTGTACGATTGGATCGATTTTAACGATAATTCCAGAACTAGATGGATCTTCAAAGGCCATACCTAAATCTTATATAAAGATTTGCTTTTATTTTGAACACCGTAATAAGAATCATTCTATATCGGTAATCGTTATTGCAATTTACTCTTTGAAAATATAAGATTATTATTCTAATTAAATATGATTGAAAACTCGTTAGGAAGTTCAACGAAATAATTATATTATCTAATTTTCTACTAAAATAGCATAAATCGAATCATTCGAAATAAATAATTTCCGAAGTATAATCCTCGGATAATCCTAGTATCTTTATCGTAGGAAATGATTTTATTGTAATAAGATTTGCTTGTGCTTTCAATTAAATTCGTTAAGACAATTAAATCGTATTACAGAAGCTAGTTTACATCCTTCGTAGTATATCCTATATCAGAGGAATAAATTAACATTTATCTTTGAATATTTTGACCTCGGGCGTGGTCCCTTTAAGTGAAACGATCGATATTTACCTTCCACCTGTCACGATACTGATGCTTCATTGAATATCTTGACAGTTGCCTTATAAACTTTGCTATTAGTTTAATCAAATTGGACTGCCTATGAAATTAAATCAGATTTAACAAGATTTCAAGACGTGTTCCTAATGTTTTCATTTCTTAGAAAAATTATCTTCTATTTTTTTGTTAAATAGGATTATTTATTTTTAAAAGATTGCACTCCAATTTAATTATGTTAATATTTGCGTATGAACCATTTTGATTCTAAATTAGTATTAATAAATCCTGTCTATTTCTAGGAATAATAAAATAAACAATAGCTAATTGATATTCGCGAGTTGGTTGGAAAGCATTGATTCTGCATTAGCGTGGATACTTGATAAAGTCCTCGAACGTTAATGTCCATAGTTTCCTTCATCCTTTCATCAATGCACTGTAACCAAATTCAGAGGTCAGAAGCGAACTGTTAACAGTAATGCAGAAAGGAATAATGGTTTGTATATATATACATATATATGTAGGTATATTATAGTTTCTCGTAACCCAAGCGCTTCTGGCTCGTCGAATAATACAACCAACGAAAATAGTTGTCATAGTTGTGGTCTGCAACTGATCGTTCAACCATCCATATTTATTTTAATCTCTCATTCTCTCTCTTTCTTTCCCTTTTGAAAAAGGGAAAGAACTAACGAACATTCTCTCTTCGCAATTATCATAAATTTGTTTTTCAACAAATATTTCATTAATCGCTTAACCGCCCTCAACTCTGATATTTTTACATTACAATTGCAATTATGCAAAATGTCGTTAAACAATTTCTAGTATATTAAAACTAATTGTAAAACAAGGAGCATTTAATCAAATAAAATGTGCATCTAATTAAAAGGCAGACGAATAAAGAGAGAGAGAGAGAGAGAGAGAGAGTGAGAAAAAAAGTGAGAAAAAATAAAATACTATTATGTCGTTTTTTTTCTTTCTTAAGTTTTTTAAATAACTTTATAAGTTTATAATAAATTCGTGAGAGAAGGGGTAAAGAGAGAGTGAGAGAGAAAGAGAGAGAAAGCTTCGTCGTTCTTTTAAAATAATGGAAAGATGCGCGCATTGGGATAGCACGCAATTAACATAAATCCATCCGACCAAAGTAATTACTGTCGCGCGCAATTAGTATTTTTCACGTCTCCTCAGCTTCTTATAACGTCCGTCGCGTGTTACGTAGCCAGTAACCGACCAAGAAAAGGAGAGAAAGTTTCGACGTCGAGGGGTTGAGCTTAAAAATGTTCTTAACGATAATTACTACATTTTTCGGTCGACGTATTTACACGCAACACTATAACTAACAGCATTTCTATGCTGGGAACTGGAGAGAGGTTCTAAGATCAAATGGAAGACATTGCTATGAATTTTATGCAACGAGACGTGCACCGGCACAATAACCATTACTCCTTGCTTTCTCTCTCTCTCTCTCTCTCTCTTGTTCTCACGTCCTTTAACTGTCTCCTTGTAGTCCTTTGCAATTTATTTCAATTGCCTGAATGAAACAGTATTAATTAGCGAGTAATCTGCTAACAATTAATTAGTCAAATATATTATTTTCTAACGCAATATCACTTGCAAACGACTGAGAAAATGCTACTCCTCCTCTTCCTCCTCCTTTTCCTAGTACTACTACTACTACTACTACTCTTCCTTCATCCGCTGTTTATAAATTGTTTCAGTAGGAAAACAATTAAATTCATTTTAATCTATATCATTTAAAATTATTATTCCCACACACACACCCACACACACGTACATATTCAAATGCACGCGGAGAATAAAAAGGGAAAAAGATGGAAGGGAATCGTATAAAAGATTTTCATTTCACTTTTTTACATTCGGACGGACGGACGGATGGAAGCGTATAAAAAAGGAAGGTAGAAAACTTGAAAGAGATGGATAGATAAAGATAAAAATAGAGAGGGAAAGAGAGAAAGATTGAGTTAAAAAAATAAGACGGGCACTCTACTTAAGAAGATAAGAAGGATGCCGGTATTATTGCACTTTCAAGCGTGTTTGCAGATCGCTCTGCTGCCGCATCTCTGGTAATTCGTGGTTAGGAGAGAAATTTGTGAGATGCTGTTATCTTCGTTGAATGAGAAAGAGAGAGAGAGAGAGAGAGAGAGAGAAGCTCATTACAGGCGTACTGCGGTGAAGCGTTTAAAGGCTGCCACGATTACCTCCTCGGTAGTCATAAATGAATAATTTAGAAGCAATTTTTTCAGTTTCCTTCTATCTTCAGTCACTTGACGATTATAAGAAGGGAAGGTAAAGGAGAGATAGGGAAGAGAAGGTAGATAAATTCAATTAACCTAACTCCGGAAAATACTCATTATCTCAACATGGCTGATCAAACCTTCTCTTCCTCCTTTGTATACAAGGCACAGTAGAATACATAAACGCACGTATCCTCTCTACACATACCTAGCTCGCTCAACTATGATTATTAATTACCGTGGCACTTGGCGGCCGAATTTAGAGCAAACCGCGCGAATAATACGCACGTTCGTACATTTACATATTCATGTGTCGAGAGGTTGGTACATGACGTGGCGATTATGCGACGAATCGTATCCCATACGTTGTAGCAGAAACCAACGTCAATACACGTGTGCATGTTACAACTTGTTTCTTTAGTTAGAAGAAAGATAATTAACGGAGAACGGATACCAGAATCGCAATATCAAATTTAACCGTTGTCATACCGAGATTTACTTTTTGTTCGGTTATATCTAACGATAAGAAGATAATCTTGTCTTTTATTTATTCTTTTTTTCCTTTTTTTTTTAATCGAGTATGCAAAGGGGGAAAGCGAATTAGGATTCTAACTTATTGTTAATGTTTAAACGAATTTTTAGCAGATGTATAATATAATTTGATATCATTGGAAAAATCAGTTGGATCGATAAAATCCTCTGACTTATGTTACGCGTTGTGTACCCTTGGTCTCATTTTAAATCCGTAGGTAGGAAATGTTGACGATCGAAAATCGGGAAGTAAATCGAGCGGCAGGTATTGTGCCTCGGAGGAAAATTAAACGTCAGTGTGGACTAGAGCGTGCCGGAAGCTTTCACGCGACAGGATAGCTTTTATGTCAAGCACTCGTGGTGGTGCTACGCATGTACGTTGATACGTCGATGACCGGTATACGGTATGGCTTGACAGATGAAAAGAGCTGGGCACATCGGTTTCTCTGTAACTCGTGAACGAGAAACGCGTTGTCGAGTTCAAAATAATGCTCTTTCCTTGTGTTTAAGCGTGTAAACGTGCACGCGTGTATGTGTGTGTGTTGTATTACTGTTAGGAACATTCTAACCAACCAGCGAGAGAAAATATCCAGAGAAGAAAGAAAATACTTGTGCATTATACCGTACAGATAGAAAGCACGAGCGTTAAAGTATGCCCTCGAGATAGTAGTAACTGTTTACTCTTCTTCTTCTTCTTCTTCTTCTTCTTCTTCTTCTAGATAACTTTGAATGAGACGTATGAAGAAATTTATTGAATAGTATCTTTATTTATTGCATTTATGAAAAATGTGAATTAAATTAGAATAACTAATCTGATTGTTAGAAAATGTTCGATATCACTCTATCGAATGGACCGTATAGTACTAGATAAGATGTCAAGGTAAAATGAAGTTACGTCCTAATTTCCGTTTCACGTAGAAACGAATTTTTACAGTGTATGACGCAGTGCGATGATAGATACTAAATGTCAACGTTGCGGTGCCATCGAGATGCGGGTTGTTCTCTCTCTCTCTTCCTCTATCTGTGTGTGTATATATGACTGTGTATGCGTATGTGTGCACATCGTGTATCAAAGTTGCTCTCGGATATATGCCAACAGAGGCGTCACGCTCTCGCCAGGCTATATTTATAATTTATGGCTATTTCTTTTCATAAATCTTTTGCCGAAAGTTCTCGGTTCGTGTACCTCGTGGATGATGTTCGATATCGCGCTATACTCTCTCAGCATACATTTAAAAAAGGAAAGAAACCAAGTTAATGCACAACCATTGTTTATTTTTTCACTTACAAAAGTTCGAAAGGTCGAACCTTTTCTTCTTTATTTTTTCTTTTTTTTTTCTTCTTTCACGAGATTATCGTCATTTGATAATATTACACGTGTAAGTAACTCGTTAACAACGTCGTGTTCTCGATTTATTTTCGTATTAAAATTATAACACGAATAATAAAGTGAAAGTACACATGGACATTAATTTTTCTTCTTATCTCAATTTGATAAACTTATAATTCTAAATTGTATATTAGTGTAATTTAATTATTTAGAAAATAGATAGCATGTATAGAGTGAAGATATATACTGGACAATATAGGTAAACCAATCTGACCTCGGCAAGCTTTCAATGTCTGACGCTCGACAATGCGTATTGTCTTGACCAAACTTCAATTGTACCGTAGCTAATGCAGATTAAACGCTGCCTTTGTGCATCTAAGGCGAAACGTGTAAGGCACACCGTTGATACGGATAGCATTATATGGATAATCTTCTTTAGCTTCATTAAATTTGATAACATCTATTTTAATCGGCCATTAAATTTTCCCTTTGTATCTTCGATGTAAACCCTGACCTTCCTTTTCCTCAACCTCCATCTCCACCTCCATCTCTATCCACCAGTTTTATTCTTCTTATGCACGTAACGTCCATTTTTCAACGAATACACGAAATATTACACCGCTTTGTAAAAAAAAAAAAACAAAACTATATTTAAATACGTTAACATTTTCTCCGGAGTTTGTTTTACAAATTGCCATTTAAATACTGAACGAGAAATTGTTTATAAAGTCCAAATTTGACATATCGACATTTATATCGACAATAAATATGCATTTAATTAAAATACCACATACGTTGATTTCACATATTAGTCCGGAAAAAGAGAAGAAGTAAAAGCAACAAATAAAATTTATCGATTAAATTATATTCCCTCGCGTGTTCACTTTTATTTTTATTTTTCGTACAATTTTTCTGACTTTTACGCATAATCATTATAAAATAAATATATAAAATTATAGACGTTTGCGCGTATAAAGAAGGTATAGATTTATTTTAAGGTATAGATTTTATTGACATTCTTTTTAAATTTTGTTCACGTTAATTCTTAAAGAACGTATGTCTAATGGAAGAATAAAATATCATGTAATATTAATTAAAACGTTTGATCGATATTTTCATTTTTTAGAGGATTTTATAGCTTTACACGAATTTCGACATGGTCGTTACATTTTGAACGTAGAAGCTCTGCTTAAAACCACGTTAATCCGATTAATGTCTACCAGGAGTCATAACATTAAAGCCGATCTCTGCACGATAAGATAAAGCTAGTATATATAGATATTACATATATATATTATATATTATATTATATATCATTATATTATATATATATATATATACAGATACACATACGTACACGTATACATTGTGTTAATCCCATGGAAATGTTTACAAGGGACCAACTACTACTCGTCGTCGAACCGTCCAGAGTTTTGAGAAGTTAATAAATTAAACGGGAAAACTAATCTCCAACAGTATTACAAGCTCAGAGACTAACTATACCAATATTTTTTTCATTTTCCCCTAGGCGTGATCTCTGGCATTGTCTTTATTAAGAAATATCTCGTATATTAAGATTCATGGGGGTTGGTAACTCACAACGGGAGGCCTTTCCTATTGCCTCGAGCATTTTGTATTCTAACTTCACACCCAGGACGTATTAAGCTTTGCACGATGCAACCAACGAGCAGCGAACGCCGTTTAATATTCCTATGCGGTTTCGAATAAGTGCGGTAGCGTTCTCTCTTCCATCCTCCTCCTCCTCCTCCTCCCCCCCTCTCCGTTTCTATCCACGCATATATACCCCGCGTATTGAAGATACTCCAATGCACCTAACTGTTAAATTCGAAGTTATAATTTCAGAAACATTAACGTCATTACTTATATTTAGTTAATCGATAAATCTATCATTCATAACAAACTAGACAGTCTGAATATTATAACCATGAAATAATGATTATTATTGAAACTTAATCTACTCGATAATTAAAATTAATTGCTCGTTCCAGCATATTCTGTGGTTTCGTTTAATTCGTTCGTTCGTTCGTTGGTTCGTTCGTTGGTTCGTTCACACGTAATCGCTCTGAAGACCATTCGAATATATTTAGGGAATGATCGTGAAGTTATTAAGCAACTTTCATCATGAATAATAGCGTTATTGATTCAGAGCTGTGTGTGTGTATATGTGTATGTACAGGTATAGGGAACTTTGAGAAACATTTAAATTCTATGGAGAATAAGTACGTAGATGTTTGTGCATATTGTACGTAAAGTAAAATAATATTATTAACGGTAACGTTATTACCGCAATACGAAAAGTTAAGATCGCGGTTATTAAATTTCATTTTTTTTCCAATGTTAAATATTTAATTATACGTTTACAAAATTTAACGAGCGTAGTAGCTATTGTTCAAGTTTCCTATTAAAAATGCGTCATTATATTATATTACATTAAATTATATTTCGGGTAGGAAAATAAAACTCTTCTTTCCTTTATCTTTTTTTTCCTTTTGTTGTATTTTTATGTTTTTATTTCCATAGAAATCTTTGTCGAGTTTTAGCAAACAAAAATTTGCAAGAGAGGAAAGGAAACATGTGAGAATTCTAACAAAGAAAATACTTAATGGTGCACGTTACCATTCTTATAAAACCTTACCGAATCGCTTTGAATGCTCACAATTAGAATTTATTATAAAAGCAACCAACGGCAATGAAATAAATTGTCATATATTATTTTTACCTTCGTTATTGTAGGTTACAAAAAAATGCACGCGTATGTATGCACGTACGTACATACGTACCCGTTCGAATAATGCAATAACGAACGAATAAATATTTCTTTACCCTCGATGAATATATTTCAACCAATCGGACCATACATATGTGGAAAATGAAACATCCACGGCCTTCTTTCAAATCAATTTATTTCAATGATATTGACACTATAGAAAAGCTTTAATAGTCTGATTAATAGGAAATTACCAACGTTGATGGAAACATTTAAACTCTTATTTACGTAATTTTCCTTTAAATTTCCGATTTCATTTTAATTTAGATTTATTTGTTATATTCCTTTCCGTTTTTTTTTTTTTTTTTTTTTTTTTTTTTTTTTCTTTCCTCTTTTTCTTTCATCGTTTTATTTGCAAAGCAAACATTTCGATTTCACTTCCGTAAATGGAATACAATTTCGAATGTAATTTGAATAAATACGCGAAACTCTTGTATGCGCATAATAAATAATAAAATATAAATAAATATAATAATGGAAAAGAAAAAAGATAATTGAATTATTACTCTCTCTCTCTCTCTCTTTCTCTTTTTCTTTCTCTTTTTATTTCAATCTCGATTTGAACACAATTCTCGTAGGTCAAGAAAAACTTATAATATTTGGAGGTAGCGTAAAAGTCGGGAGGATAGGAAAAAGAGTTTTTTTTTTCGGGAGTCACTTTTCGTCTATCGATTCGCTATCGCATTATCGACACCTTCGATTCGATTCCAGCAAAGCGATCTCTCGAATGCAACGCGGGCTGTTATCGTAAAAGCGACGACGGGTGGCAGAGCCCGTTTCTGGAAATATCCAAGTTTGATGGTAGCTCGACTATCGACGACGGGGTATGAGGGGGGAGAGAAGTAGGGATGATGGGGGTAGAGACCGTCTCGGGGGGGGGTAGGAGAAGAAAGAGGAATAAGTTAGCAACCTGCTGTTGCTGCTGTTGGTGGTGTTCGTTGAAAAGGGTAAGAAAGAGACCGAGCTACGATGAAATTGCAGATTTATGCGAGGTAGGTCTTCGATCTACGAAGTAAAATCGGACTAACAAGAGACGAAAATATTCGATAAATTTGAGAAGAAAGGGATTTGTTAACTCCTCGGACTCGGTTATATGCCGAGTTTAGCATAGATTTTGATTTTCTAATTCAGTTAAAAATTATGATTGAATGAATAAGAGAAATAGCAGGAAAACACGAAGGAATGAAAGGGTAAAAGTAAGATAAAAAGGGGGAGAGGGAGAGAGAAAGAGAGAGAGAGATAGAAAGGAATAACAGTCCAGTGGGAATATACGGACGCATTATGAAATGCGGCCGCGAGAACGGCAGCAGTGCTCTCCGGGGCAAATAAGTTTTCGAGGTCCTAGAATACATCAGGCAACACGTGTCTCGCAAAAAGCTTGGAGTTTCGCGGCCAGGCAATAAGTTCATGGAAATATATAGTGTGCCACGGGGGAGGTCGGGGGTAGTATTAAAACTTTTTTATCCCTTAACATATGAGGGAAAGAGAGAGAAAGGTACTCCCTTCGTGAGCCCCTAGAAAACCTTTCTTCTCTCCATTTCAGTACTTTCCTTAATTGCACATAACGTAGTTCTCTCTGGCCGACCGTACCTGATAGTCGATGGCTCTTCCATTGATATTTATAACGTACCTTGGGTACAAGAGGTAGAAAACATCGTCGAAAGAGAGAGAGTAAGAGAGAAAGACAGAGTAGTCCCCGCGAATCGATGTGTGTCTACTGTTGACGTCCAATGAGGTTCCAAGATAAAGAGATAAAAAGAAAAAAGAAAAAAAAAAAATAAAGAGAAAACGATTATTAATTACAAACGTAGTTGCAATCGTTTATTCGAGTTCAACGAACCGTTTAAACAATTTCCATTTCCAAATTTCAATTACAATTTTAATCTAGATCTTTGCGATATTTTAATATCATATTTTCTAATTAAATCTTAAGAATGAAAACTCCATTTATTCCTTTACTTGCCCATTCCGTTTATTTCGTTTTCTTTTTTTTTTTTCTTTTTCTTTTTCTTCTTATTCTTATTCTTATTCTTTTACGAATAACGATTAAATGGAAAAGGCGAGAAGAGTTATTACAGCAAATAGTGAAAAGAAATAAATACAAGAAAAATGTAGAAAAAAATAAAAACTACTACTACTACTATATACTACTACACAAACTACCGATCGAGATGCGATCGCGAGGGCAATGTTGCTAGTAACACTGAATGAAGAATTACGATATCGCGTGATGAAGGTAACTATACTCGCGCGCTCGAGCCTGTCATTCGACTTTAACAACGGAACGACCAACTAACCTCCCTCCCTCAACCTCCCCCCCCACCCTTTTAGCCTGAGAATATTTTGTCATGCCAGACGCACCTGGCAAAAACGAAGGAATAATTCGCCCGTCGTTGAGTCACCTCGTTTACATCGACGATTGCGTCAGAAAACGATCTTTCTTTCTCCTTTTATTGCTTACTCTTTCGACGAGAGAATAAAAAGAAAAAAAGAAACGCGTTAAGGTGTACCTCCCTCTTTCTCGATCATAAAATATCATATACTATAGAAAGATAAAAAAAAATAAAAAAAAGGGGTAGAGGGAAGAAGAGGAAAATTGCGAGAGGTTTTAGAAGAAAGACGAGAACGAGGACGGGTGAAACGAGACGACGCAGAAGAACGTTTCGGAAAAAAGTAGTAAAAAAAGTAATTTTTGCGGAAACGAACTTATTCCTTAACTCCCTACTACCCTATCCTTAATTCCATTTCTCTAACAGTTCAGTCTCCTTCGTCCTAGGTTGGACTACTACTACCGAGGGTGTTCTTTTCCTTACCGCCACTAGCCCGCACCATCCCGCAGCGTACCGCACTGCATTGCACCGCGCCGCGTCAGCTTCAGAATTATATCAAGACGACGATTTATCGTCGCTCCCTTAATCGTCCTCGCTTATCCACGACGCTATTACGAGCATCCGCCTTCGTCACCCCTTCGTCTTACTTACTCTCATACCCCGAACTTACCACCACCCTCCCCCAACCCCCGTTTACCACCAACCATCTTTCCTGTCAAGACTCGGCAACGTAGCTCGTGTCAGCCGTATTTATATCGGCTGCTTAGTTCTGCATGTTCGAAATGAATAGTGATATTGTAGGAGAAAATGACGCGGTGATGAGGCGAGGGGAACGGGCCGCGGGGATGGAGAAAAGTTAGGTTGATGAGATGGGGTAAACGGGAGGAGCCGGACGGGGAGAAAAGAACCATGAAAGATTTAACCGTGGAGAGAAATTTTCGTTGTATATGAAGGGGTTCTCTCTCTCTTTCTCGCTCTCCTATTTATTATTATTATTCTTCTTCTTCATCCTCTTCTTCTTCTTCTTCTATTACTCCTTCTTCTTCTTCTTCTTCTTCTTCGTCTCCTTCTTTTTCTTTTTCTTTTTCTTTTTCTTTACTTCTTCTTCTTCGTCTTCCGAGCGTCACGTCGACGGAAGGAGCCAAGAAAAGTGAACCACTTAACCTCGAGAGGGTATAGGCAATCGACAAAAGTAGAATAACGAGCGAGCTCTTTGAAATATTCATTGTTTTGCATCTTTAAAGACGATTAAGTGAACAAGCCAAGAGATTCCTGAATACTTATTGTCTGTTTACTCTCTCTCTCTCTCTCTCTCTTTTGCTTTTTCTTATTATCACTCTCATTGTCCTTGCTCATCTAAGTTTCAATTTTTTGTATATGTTACTTGATTCCTAAATCTGCAACAGTGTATATTCTTCTAAAAGGTAAAAGGTGACAATTTTTCATACTTATGAAAAGATAGGAATATGTTTCACGAAAGAGAGAGAGAGACAGAGAAAAGTACTTCGAAACGGAGCAGCCAACGCCTTTCCCAAAATTTTAAGATTTTTTGACGCAACTTGTTAAACGATTATTAACCAATAAGGTTGAATCGGTTCCTGTTGAACAACGGAAGATCGCGGTGCAAACATCGTCGATTAGATTCGACGAATTAGCATAATCCAGGGGTGACCTGTGAAGGAGTGTTGGATAGAATGTAGTTACAGGAAAGAGCACGCGTTCGACCGATTAACTTTTCTAGCACTTAGCATACCCGATAATCTCTCTTCTTCTTCTTCTTCTTCTTCTTCTTTCTTTGCTTCCAACGGAGAGAAATAAAGAAAGAAAGTAAAAAAAGGGAGAGAAAGAAAATCTTTAGAAAGATTCGTTAAGAACACGAAAGAAAACTCTCTCCCTCCCTCCCTTCCGTTTTTTTTCCTTCTTCTTCTTCTTTTTCTTTTCTTTTCTTTTCCTTTCTTTGTTTTTCATTTCTTTTTTCTTTCTGAAAACTTCGAAAAAGGGTTAAAACTTAAACAGGGTGCATTTCGTTAAATTCATTGATGCGATAGCTACATAGATACAAATTGAATGAGATAGCGAGTGGTATTAAAAACGGCGGGTAATGAAAGTCAGGTAATTAGTCGACGATGTCTCTTTCGAAGCGAGTGCGCTTGAAAGATTAAATGGAAGATTAATTTCAGGGACGAGTAATTAATGAACGATGAATTCTCATCGATCGACAACGATGGGCGGACGACCAACGTTCGTAAAGTCTGCAGGTAAATTCATATTTTCTATCGAGTTTCGTCTTGATACTCCATTCAATATTAACCTAAATAAATCGTAAATGTAGAAGGAAACGTGCAAACGTACACCGAACGAGGACATATATTTATAAACACAAATGCAAATTTGAAAGGTGGAAGAAAGGAAAGAAAGAAGGAAGGAAGGAAGGAAGGAAGGAAGTGGTAGAAAATGTGAGAAGGGAGAAAGGAAGTAAAGACGGTAACGCAAGTATCGTACATCGTACCTAATCCCTAGTAAAGCCTACGATCTACGGAGGAGCAGCAATAGGAGCCGCCCCTCCTATGCATCATTAATAACGAGGCCTCTTGCTCCGGTATCGTGGTAACTGGGTATAAGAAAAAGTAATTATCGATATACAAACGACGGGGCTGCTGTTACTACAGTTACCGCTAACGTTGCTGCTGCTGCTGCTGCTGTTGCTGCTGTTTAGGAAAGAAAGAATCCAGAATATTCTTTCCATCTCGTAAAAAACATCTACCCTGAACGTTAATTCTCCCACCAGTAGGGGAACGTTTCCTCCACATCTCGATAGCTAATTAAGCAGAACTCAATGGAATAAGTGTGTAAGAAAGAAAAGGATAGAACCGAGAAAGAGAGACAGAGAAACAGAGAAGGACCAACCGATGTCCTTTTTCCTTTCTTTCAACCATTTTGATCTTCCTTTTTCGACTATCCCCATCCAACCCACGTTACCTTCCAGCATCGACTTTAAGTCGTAAGACATTGACTTTACCGGTTTCACCGTGAACCAGTCGGTGATCTTAAGTGCCTGCCGGAGTTCCTACCGAGTTCTACCTCCCTATATACGGTCCTCGAGAGAGCCTCTCGAACGTCCTCCGAGCAGGAAATTAATTTCTTGGAAACGAGCGGTGGGTATATACGTCCATACTACTACTACCACCATTGCTATTGCACCACTGTACCTGCTGTTCTGTTCTGTTCTGTTCTGTTCTGTTCTGTTCTGTTCTATGCTGTTGGTCGAATCTCTCCCTCTCTCTTCCTCAACCAACTACGTGTCAGTGTACCTTGGACGATTCTGTCTTATTACTAGAAACCGGTAGTCAAGCTTCCCTCCAACCTATCCCTTTCGTTGGAAGAACCAACTATCAACCGTGTGCAATGGAAAACAAGCACCGAAACTTCTGGATTCTAAACGTTTCCTAAGTTTATCTTTTTCTTTCTTACTTTCGGTGAGATGTGCATGAGCCATGCAATACACACTTGCAATACACACTTGCAATGTGCAAAGAGTACGTGACGTTGAATTCTCGGACGTTCCTTCCACAGCCTTAAGTTCCGATAAGTTCCTTTCGATAAGACAACTTCCGTTCGCCCTAAATCGTATATAACTATATATGGTTGTTCCGAGAGAGAGGCAACTTTGTAAGATGAATTACGAGCACGTGATACACAGATCGTGCTACACCATACAACTCCTCCCCATTCCAACCTAACCTTTCTCCCCCACTAAAAGTTAGATACTCTTTTCATCGTGTACATCGATTTACTATTACTCCTTTAAAATCTTTCTTGTTAAATCGGGAAGAAGAAGAAGAAGAAGAAGTAATATAAAAAAAAGAAGAGAAATAAAAATCACTTTTCAAGTAGTAACGTAGCAACGTAGTGTGTTTGGTTAGACAAAGACGCATCGGAGAGTCCGAACCTCCAATAAATTCACACGCTAGACTAAAGCTTTGTTTTCGAGGGAATCCAAAGATAGCCGAGAGTACTCGTTGTTGAGTTGCATGCTTCGAGACACAGAGAGAAAGAGAGAGAGAGAGACGAAAGGAAGGACTCAGAGAAAAGCCGTACTTGCTAACGTTCAGAGTGGGGTAAAGATAAACGGCACGTTCTAGGGCGACAGCGTGAAAGAATTTGTCAGTTGTAGGGTCGGGAAAGACAAGCAACATGAGAGAAAGAGAGAGGGTAGGAAGAAAGGAGGGAGGGAGGGCACAATATTTCCACGGTTAATTCAACCTGGCAATAATGCCTGGAATCATAAGCCCCAGGTGTTACGCCGCGAATCTTTGACCCTCATAAACACACTAGAGCTGTTAGCCCACGTGACAGAGATGCTAGAAATACGAAGAAACAAGAAGAAGAAGAAGTATAAGAAATAGAAGAGAAAAGAGAAGAAAAAAATTGGGGTAGAAAATGTTGGATAAATATAGAAAGCGTAAAGAGTAGGATAAGAATGAAAGGAAGAGAGAGAGAGAGAGAGAGTAGGATGAAGTGTTTCACTTAGTGAGATAGAGATAGAGTAAAGGGAGGGGTGAGAGAAAAGGGCGGGGATGAAGAGAGAGGGTGGAAAGCTCGAGATACCCACGACTACTCTGCTACGCGTTACAATATCAGCGGGTAGTTGGGTGAGAAACTGGACGAACAAGCTTTGCTTATATACGTGTGCATCTGCATTTGTGTGCGGTGTATGTGCGAGTGAGTGTGTGTGTGAGAGAGAAAGAGAAAGAGAGATAAAATTAGAAGGAGAAGAGGAAGCTAGCACGAAGCATAGGATGGTTAGACCGGAAGAGGGATGCGGAGGTAAAACCGTTAGCTGTATGGCAATTTCCCTGCTTGCCTTCCTCAATTCCCAAGACTAGTTTCCATCCAACTCCATGCAACGCGCCAGTAATTTGTACCTGACCGTCGCGCCCATTTTCTCTTATCATTTTTTATAACCGGCCGACGCGCTAAAGCAATTCAAAGTGAATAAGAAGATACGAGGGTGCAACGAGCTTGGACAACTTCCTATATACGGGCAAGAGAAGTAGAAAAAATCGAGAAAATAAAATGGGGAAAGTAGGGAAAATATAAAGGGAGTAAAAAAAAGAAAAAGAACGTGGTGTAGTCAGCGACGACGACGACGACGACGACGACGACGACGACGACGACGGGCCAACGAACGAAAAGTAAAAGAAATAGAAGAAATAGAAGAAGACAAAATATTCTTGACTATGATTTCTCTTCCGCTATGGTTTTAAAAAGTTTTTCTTCTTCTTCTTTTTCTTCTTCTTTTTTTAATTTTCTTTTTTCTCAGCGTGTATGGCCTTTTTCATAATTCCTTTTGATCTAAATCTAGCACGATGTTTACTCAAATTTAAGTGTTTCACTGAGATACTACTTGGCGGAATCATTTTATAGTTACCTACTTTATCCATCATCTTCCTACAGTTGAACTTTTTTTAAAATATCCCATTTCGAAAAGCGTGCCAAAAAGGATATACCTTTTTTCAAAAGGGTATACGTAAATACGAGCTTTTTCTCCCCTTCCTCCTTCGTCACCTCTCTCTCTCTCTCTCTCTATCTCTCGGTTTCTATCTGTTTCTATCCGTGTGAGAACTGTGATACCATAGAGTTGACGATTGCCAATCGAAAAACGATTCCAATATTTGGAAATATGATCAAGGGAAAAAGTATTATCGATATGCAATAATAATCTACAGTATATAGAAGGTCGTGTTGCATCCTACCGATGCTGAATATGCATCTGAATGTTTGACAGGTTTATATATTCTTTTTTGCATAACGAATGCAAAAAAAAAATATACCGTCCCTTTACCCCCAACTCCCTCCTCTAACAAAAATGAAAAAGAAAATAAGAGAAAAAGAATACTCCTGGGTGGGTATGGTCGAGAAGAGAGAGAGAGAGAAAACAAAAATAAAAAAAAAGAAAAAACAAAAAAATATTTGAGTTATATCGTTATATTTTTATCTCGAGTTTGAAAAGTGCGCATAGAAAATTGCTAACCCCAGGAGTTTTCTTTTTCCCTCACTTGGTACGTTAGTGAAATATAAATTAAATACGTCGGTTAGATATTTGCGAAAAAAAAAAAAAACATAATAATACCTTCATAATAACGTTGCTCTCGTATGAATGTTGAAACTTACTTTTTATTGAAAAAAAAAAAATACTAATAATAATAATAATAATAATAATAATGATGATGAAAATCAATCATAAAATGATAGAATAAAACGTGTTTTTACAACGATACATTTTTCTACTACTCGCATAAATTTTCTTTCTTCCTCAAATTGGTCCCTTCCATTTCTCCCACTTTGTTTGTACTTTATCGTGATGAGAAGAACGAAATGAGAGATATAAAAGAAAGCAAAAGTCCGCTCAATATGTCTGCCTTCTCATTCGGTCTACTAAACAAACCATTTCTTTCTCTTTCTCTTTCCCTTTCTCTTTTTCTTTCTGTTTTTCTTTCTCTTTTTTCTCGTCGAAAGGTTAATTGATCTGTTATGTGCTTACATCGTGTATACTGTAGTAGTTCCTTTCATGGAGTATCTTTATTGAAGCGTATGGAACACGGTGGTCGATAAATTTACAGCTGCGTACGCCAGAACAAGTATGCAGTGCGACCTCGATGAAAAGGATTCTTCAAAACCGACGATGAAAAGAACCACGCGTGAAAAGCTAGCCAAACCGAACCGAAACCGAACCGAAACCAAACCAAATATAAAAGCCAGAATTGCTCGATTAAATATCGCTAGTTTTCTTCATTGGACATTCATCGATCTATTTGCCACCAATCCCCTCCCTCCTCTCCCTCTTCTCCCTCCCTTCCTCCCACAAAATAAAACGCGAAACCTCCAAGACTATTTTTTCATTGCTATGCGTGCAATTCGATTTTTCTTTTTTCTCCTTCAAAATTGGATACAACAATAATAGACAAATCCTATTAAGTAATCAGTTTATAAACGTAGATTTTATATTCGATCGATTGAAAAAAATTGTATTAAAAAAGAAAAAAAGAAAAGAAAAAAAAAACAAAACAACGAGAGAGCGAGCGAGAGAGAGAGAATTTAAAGAAAAAAGAAGCAAATAATATATCAATCAACGAAATTTCATACAATACTAGGAGCCATCATGAAAGAATTTTCGTTCGATTGGATGATGGCTGGCGGGAAAGTGGAAGTGGGAGGGAGGGGGAAAGGAAGAATGAAAAAATACACTATATGAATTAACAATCCATTGAAAGTTGTTACAGGTTGATCGAACTTTGAAGCATTCTCTCTCTCTCTCTCTTTCTCTCATTCATTCTCTCGCATATATATCCACATATATACGAGTGTACACGAACACACAGACAAACACATACATATATATATTATACATATAGGAATACATAAACTTCCGCGGAATATCACATGGGACCAGATTTCGAAGCGGAAACGTTAACGTTCTCGCATGCGGATTTTCCAAGCGTTATAGGAGCATTACCGTGCGAACCTCGTTTCGTTCCGTTTATGAATGTTACACGCAATACGACTCCACCGAGCTTAACGCAATTTTACTTAACGCCACATAGGTATGCGGCATGGGGTATATCGATAACGAGTTTCACCGGACATTTCCACGGCGACTTTTGCTACTTCGTGTTCTTCCCTCTTACCCTTCCTATTTCAAACCCCTCTCTCTTCTCTCTCTTTCTCTTTCTCTTTCCCTCTCGCTCCCACTCTCCATCGAATTCTAAACGTAGAACTAGTAATGGAAAGTGTAATTATCAGATATCGAACATGGACTGCTGCTGCTACTGCTGGTACTACTACTGGTGCTGCTGGTTGTACCAGGGGTTACGCGAGTGCGTTCGACTCGAAGCATTCCGATAAAATTATTTATGTTCGTTTTCTCTACCCTCTCGTATAATACCCCTTTTTCCAACGATTTTATATTTTCTCTATTTTCCTCCTCCGTTTTGTTATCCTTTTATTTTCTTTTCTTTTCTTTTCTTTTCTTTTCTTCGTTTTATTTTTATTTTTATTTTTATACTTTTTCTTTGTTTGTTTTTTCTTCCAACAAACGAAAGAAACGATTTATACGTAAGAAGAAATTAATAGAACGAGAGGTGAGGCGATGTCAAAGGGTAGATCGATAAAAATTGAAAAATATAAACGGAAATATTGTAAATGAACTTTACGATACATTTCGCGTTGCTTACGAATGAGTTAAGATGTTTAGAATCTGTGTTTTGTTTGTTTCTATCGTTAAGTTAGTAGAAGTTGACTACTAAAGGAAAAATTTTCTTGAAGATTTAAACCCTGACAGGGTAACCGTATACCGACACTTCACAGAACCGAGTAATGTGAGGTATATTCGTGGATATCGCGATTCCCGCGGGAAAACATTCTTCGGGGAATTCAAACGGGAGAAGCCTCGGTTTCCTACTGATAGACTGACGTCTGTTACCAAGAAGAAGAATAAGAAAAATAAATAAAGAAATAAAGAAAAAAAAAAAATGATGGTAAAGGTTCGTAGAAAAGAACGTAATACGAGAATAGAAATGGGTTTTCTCTACTGTGTAAGCTCAATGACGTGTCGGAGTCATAAACCGTGAAAAAAGTCGAGAAAAAGTATTAGTTTTTTTTCCCCCCTATCTTTTTCCAAATTGATTGAGATTCTTGCAGAATAAAATAGTACTTAAGATACACCACCCTACGATAACGACAATGACGATGATAATGATGATGATAATGATAACTCTGACATCGGCAATTAAAGTCTTTGATTATTCATGAGAAAATAAATTTGCCACCTCTACTTGATTATAACGAAAACCATCTAAACATCACGCAGAAGAGAAATAGGTATGAATTTAACGAGCTTCCTACGCAAAAGATCAAACACGCGTCGTCTGTCTTTGTTTCATACATAGAGAAAATGGGAAGAGAAATGATGAACTGTAGAACTTTGTGCGTATAATAAAAGCAAATTCTCGTCTCTGAAAGATAGATCGATGATATAATATAATTTAAACGAGTCAACTATATTGTGTATCTAAAAGATGAGACATTTCGGGAAAAGGTGATAGCCTTGTTCGTTCAAAGAAATATTATTATGTTTGATAAAAATGATACTATAAAATATTATACGAGTACGTGTACCAATAGGAAACAAATGTGTACATACATATATATATATTGTAACAATATATTTATATATACATATCCTCTGTGTGATATGAACAGATAACTTGTCATATATTTCATTTTAGAAAATTCAAAGGGTTTCTTCGTACAAATACATAACAGTAACAGTAACAGCAGCAGCAGCAGTTGACGTTCTTTCTGGTACCAACAGACCTTCAACATTGTGATTCAGAAGGATCGAGAAATACTCTGTCCTATCTACGAATGAATGGCACGAACGCGTTCTTCTTCGTAGCTTCGTACAAAGGAACACCACAACGGTGTATAGGAGGACGAGGAGGAGGAGGAGGAGGTGGAGAAGGAACGAAAGGACACCAACGTTCATTCTCTTCCTACTTCCTATACTTCGACCTTCTATATCCAAGGGGCAGTAGTAAGCAGTGACCCGTAACATCTTGGATTTACTTCGTATCACTCTGCATAGTAACTCCCACGTCATGTTCTACCTACCTACTTCCTTACACGGACTTTGTTCTCTCGATGTTCTAACGGCATAAAGATCCAGTCACCGAGACTTTACTTTCCTTTACTTTACTTTACTTTACTTTACTTTCCTTCCCTTTATCTTCCTTTCGTATCCTTCTTCTGTCCTTTACATTTCCCATTCCTTCTATTCTATTCGCTTGCAACAAGAACAGACCGAAGGAATCCAATAGCAGTGTGCCAACGCCCTGGGATACATTCACCTTGACGAATACTCCTAAAGTAGACTTCAGTAGACTTTTCCATTCCAAAAATCACGCATGTCTCTCTTTCTCTCTCTCTCTCTCTCTTATCTTTATCTTTATCTTTATTTCATTAATTTCATTTCTATTTATTTTACAAACAAAAATTCCGTACGTAATTTGTTTGTATTTAATTTAAAGGCTTCCCATCATCTATCCAGAGTTACGGTAAAATGAAATTTAACGTGAATATTTTATATTTAAACACATTTTACCATTTATCCATCTCAATTTCGTACAACAACATACATATATGCATGCATCTTGACGTTCGTACATTATTCTATCATCAAGAACCGCAAGAATTTCCTTGTCGATGGAATTAACATGCATCAAACGCAATTAGATTTCCTCGAACACTAATGAATATGATTACTTTGGGTAAGAAGTTGTAATAAATGTATCAACCTGAGGCGGTGAGTATAACATGATAATTTGGCGAGCTGTTACGTGCGGTAGAGGTATACGCACGTCGAATAGAAACCCGTGATAGTCACTTCCTTCTCGTATTCAGACGTTAGATATTACCTACCTAATACAAGATGCGATTCTCTTACCTCATATCCGCGATATATCACATTCTAATTTCCAAAAGCTGTCGCTACGTCATCCATCTTATTCCTTTAAGACAAGATTTTCAACTCAAATCGGAAATGAGAGACGACGATATCTCGATCTCGTTTTAAAAAAAACAAAAAAAAACAAAAAAACATTTAAATATGAAATTTGGAAAATCGGTTCGATTGAAAAATTAAATTAAAAAAAAAAAAAGAAAAACAAGAAAAAAGGTAAATAAGATCGATCGAGGGGAAAACAGATGAAAGGATAGAATTGAGAGGAAGTTTGAAGTGGCAGACAAGGATATAGGAACAAAGAAACGGAAGGGAAGATGACGGTGAGTGAGAAAACAGCATTGTCGTATGCAATGGTAGTCTGAAATCCGTTTAAAACAGTAGATAATCTTGCGTAGGTATACGCTCGACAAATATTTGACGACACGAATATTCGTAGAAGAACCATTGAGAAATGTTGAATTTCTTTGTGTACACTGTGCTTAAGTTATTTTGAATCCGGGGATACGTTAATCATGTTCAGGATTGAATTCCCCTTGCTAAGAGTTGTTATCAGTTTTCAGTATCTCTCTTTCTCTCTTTCTCTCTCTCTCTCTCTCTCTCTCTTTCTCATTCCCACTGCATTGTAAATCACAGAGGAATAAGTGAAAGAAGAAAAATAAAATGAATCATTTCTATATAGAAAGGACAATTTTGTTGGAATAGTAAATTACATTTATATAATATTAATCCGAGAACGGTAGTTATACGAATGAAATCTAAGAGTCCCTTTGATTACGATTTATCGATAAATCAGTATTACGAATTTAATTAATCGTTTATTCCTTTTCCTCTCCCCTTATTATTCTCTCACACCTGTCTATCTTTAATTTTATCATTTCCATCTATAATTTAGTTTGATCGACGTATCCTAATTCGTAACGTTTCGAGCTTTGAAGTTCTAGCAAATAAATATAAAGCCACGCGAAGGCAACTCCCCGAGCTATTAAATCTCTCAAATTGCATAACTTCCGTCTGGAGTTCTCAGGGAATCGCATACTTCGTGCTTTAGTTAGACACGTATCTCGGTTGTCTTCTATTCCTATAAATTGTAGCGCGTGCATTACGAAACGCGAAACAGTGAATCTCTTCTACTCGTCGCGCCGAGGGAACGACGAGTGAAACAAAGTCAAGGATGTTGGAAATGCTTAACGGTTGCGCGAGAATCGAGGGGACCGAAAGCTTCCAACTATATCTGACTATGTTCAAATGGGGGAGTAGGGGGAAGAAAACAAGGAAGGAAGAAGGGAAGGAAGGAGGGAAGGAAGTAGGGAAGAAAGGAAAGAGGGGTAGTAAGGAGTAGATGGGGAGAAGGGTAGTAAAAGAAGATTCCGAAACTCATGGGGATCGAACGTTAAGTACGTTCAGGTACGTTGTGGTCTACCGAGCCTAGCATCCAACTTCTAAATCGTACAAGCTTTACGTGACCGTTGATGAGAATTTTGAAGTAAGTACTTTTCTCTTTCTCTCTCTCTCTCTCTCTCTGGATTCATGCATATGCATATATTTTCCCAAGGATAAATGATTATTCCGAATGCAGCATTCTACTGCAGTGACATGTAGAAGAGAAAATTCGCATAAGCTTCGTGTTTTGAGGGATGGTTCAAGCAGATAGGACGAACATACCCACCCAACAAATAAGCCACCTTTTGCTCCCTTCTGTTATCCTCTGCTTCTATTCGCCCTATTCTCTCTCTCTCTCACTCTCTCTCTCTTTCTTTCAACCACGCATACACAACTTTCTCTAGCAACCACATTCCGTCTAGCTCGTGGTACACCTTACCGCGATCGATTACGAACATTGTGTCATACAGAGTCGTCAAATCGGATTTCAAAGGACTCGCCTGAAATTCTAATTTAAGACACAGGTACTAAAGAGAAAAAGAGAGAGAGAGAGAGAGAGGGAAAATGGAAAGGGAAATTCAACTCGTTTGTTCTTACGAATATCAGCTACGTGCTCGGTTGAGCTCGACGAATCGTTCGGTTTAATTGAGGGCTCACCGACTAACATCGAGCTCTTCTATCAGAAATTCCTACGAACTACCAATCGACTCTCTGTCTAGATATCGTTTTCTCTCTCTCTCTCTCTCTTCCTTTTCTATCCCTTTTCCCATCTCTCCTCGTTCCAACCAACGATCTTTTTCCCAACTGAAAATAACCACGGTATCATTCTTGATTACCAATCCGATTTTTTGTAATCAAGTTATATGTGAACGTTGGACGAACGAAACGTGAAAGTATTGTACCCTTCCCCCCCTTTCCTCCCTCCAACCGCCCTTTAGTATCAACCAACTACCTATTTATCTTTTCTCTTCTTTTTTTTTTGTTTTTGTTTTTTTTTCTTTTCTTTTTTTTTCTTTTTTTCCATCGATCAATAAACGATATCATATAATACAATGAACGTTATAACGAATCTAGCTAGCTTGACCTTTGATTTCTTTCCTTTTCGAGCCTAATCGATCTATCGTTAACGCATAAATCATTCAGTTTTCCCGACTTCAACCATAAATCAACGTAGGAAATTAATAAGACCGCGATTTATCCCATAAACCTCGTTTATATTCCAATAGCAAATCGGATAAAGCATTTAATAAAGTGAAAAGGATAGAGAAGGATAACCCCCCCCCTCCCTTTTACAATTAGAATCGTATTAAACGAGTTGTTTTGCTAAATTACGATATTATATATTATATTATACGTAAACGCGCGATATACACACAAGTATTATTAATCTTTTGTACGCTTTGAGAATAATCTCTCTCGAAACGTTAAGATAATTACGCGAAATTCAATGAATCTTATCCGTTTGAAATCTCTCATTTTATCCCTTATCTCTTTGTCACGGTCATTATTTGGAAGTAACTTGGAAGTGAACAGAAACAAGAACCAATGAACGGTTTCGATCTTATCCGGAGTAAGATAACTTGACCGTTTCGTCTCCTAATCAAACCAGAAATGGGAGGTATTAGAATGAAAGTTGGTGGAGGTCTAAAGGTGCTAAAGGATTCTCTATCTCTGTCCTATCTATCTATACATCTGTACACGTACGTACACACACACACATACATATACACAGACATACTCACACATCTCTTGCTAACTTCACGAAATCGGTTAGCTTCAAATAGCAAGGTACAGAAGACTCTTAGGATAGTTGAACTTGTGTATAGCGAGTAGTAGGTGGATTGAGGTAGGAAGGAAGAAAGAGAACGAAGACGAATACAAAGAGAAAGGAGAAGGAAAAGAAGGAAAAGGGAGACAAGGGTGGGCAAAGGGGGGAGGCAGAGGGAAACGGTTGCCCGAGGTTACGGAACTCCAAACGAGTGCAAGAGACCGAAAGGAGTACTTCTCTGTTAAAGAACACGTGGCTCGAGCGTGACTCCGGGCCATCTGGAATCGGGCTAATTTGACGATTGACCCGATGCCAGAATATAACGCTGCCTCGTTTACCGCAAAAAGATAGAAAAAAAAAAAAAAACCCCTATACACACGTACACGTAAACCCGCGTGAACTCCCATCCGCGGTTTATTTTTTTTCTTTTTTTCTATCTATCATCCCCCGACTTTATATTTTTCTTATTTTATTTTTACCATACAACGATTAACACATTTTGATATGACGCACCTGACCAAACCGACCATTTATAATAGTTTCCTCCTATTTTGTTTTTCAAGGGTCGGTTCTATCGATGTTATCAATTTTGTCAACCTCGTTGAAATACTTTTTGATATTTACTAAATGGTTTTTGTCGTTTTATTTCAAACTCGTAAGGGAAGATGTTTAAATTTGATTAAAAAAATGTATGTCCGACATTTATCTCAATTACAGGGTTCAGAAAATTCTCTCGAATTATCAATATCTATACAAAGGTATGCCGTCGGTTTACCTGTCGTGTTCCACTTGGAAACATTTTGATAGGTTTATAGGGAGAACTTGGAATGGAACGCATTACCTCGACAACACAAGGTTTTATCGATTTCGGGGCCGAAAGGGCTTACGCGCGTAAAGGAATGAGACGTTTGGTGATGCCAATTGAGGTGACCCGTTTTGTTTCAAGAAAATATCCCCAAGCACGTTACCTCTACCTTTACCATCCAGCTCCTCTTTTTCTTCTTCTCCTTATTCTCCTCCTTTTTCTATCCGTTTACTTCTCTTTATCCTTCTCGTTTCTACTCTCTCCCTCTCTCTCTCTTTGTTTTTCTCTCACATAGAGAAAACCGACAGATTATATTATATAAAGCACACACATACACATACGTGATGCACGGTACTCGAGAAAACAAATGTGCGGTTCTCGTAATTTTCCACAGTCACCGCATTCGCCAACGTTCTCGATTATAATACCGGTTTACCCTTAAAACGTAAGTATCATGGTTACTATAGTACACTGACCTTCTTCCCTTCCAACGGAATTTCAAACGTAAAGCTGCTTAAAATAATTATACGTTGAACAGGGAAAAGGAATTTCTCCACGGTACGGGGAGGAAAACTTAACTCGAATAAAACCATCACCGATTCCTACGCCGATTCCCTACCATTTATTACATTTCTCTCTATACGGTGAAAAATAGGAAACACTTTCGATGTTGGAAATGTCGATAATTTTATAAAATATGATCCCGTTCTTTCCCAACTCGCTATTCTCTACCTACCGCGAAAGAAACTTGCGCGAGATCCATAATACAATTCCAATGAATATCGATAATTGAACGCTTCATGTACTTTTGGATTTAGAAAGTTTGATACTGCTTTTTCCCTCCTCCCACCCTCACCCTCACCATCCCTTTTTTCTTTTTTCTTTCGATAAGAATAAAAATACACATTTGTAAAAGTTTATGAATAGTGTACATTGATACGAGAAATAAGATCCGACGTTCCGATAGAAATTCTATTTCATTCTTCTTCTCCTTCTTCTTCTTCTTCTTCTTCTTCTCGTTCCTATTATTTTATTTCCATTTCATTTTGCGAGCCCCAACACAATGCACTCGATAACCATAACTTACCGCTTTTCCTAACCTTTCACGAACGATCTTAACGCATCGTTTCTCCGGAAATTATGAATATACGATTCGAATGCTCGATAGAAATTGGACATAGCACGGATCCAACTATAACGATCCTTCTCTAAGAGCTTATCGAGTTAGATTTATGTTCCTTTAGGAGTACCGAGTTACGGAAATTCGACTACATGACGCAAATGCTAACGTAACTTGAAAATACGATTAAAAACAACCGCTATCCTTTTAATTTTTTCCCCGTTCCGCCCTTTCCCAATTCTTCCGAATTTCACGTATTTCAATTCCTGTTATTATCATCATCGTCATCGTCATCGAGAGATCAAAAACATATATTTGAAAATATTTTTCAAACGCATAACTCGCGAATTCGATGAAACGAATTTTATACGACATATCGGATTTCATTTAAACCCCCTCCAACGCGCATTCTATTTATTTATTTATTTTCTTTTTTGCTTTTTGGATATTTGAAAAAATATAATATATTAGAATAATAATAATAAAAAAAAGAATAAAGTATGATACATAAAATAACGACGTGGAACGAGAGTTACAATTATGTAAATGCCACGAGAGTTTATAAATATTCCATAAAACGTTTTTGTTTTGGATAGGTTAAAGTCGGGTATATTATCGTTTACCATAATCAAGAATTCGTCCATAAAACGTTTTCCCATTTTAGTCGGGAATTTGAAGAAGACGGTGGAAAGGGAAGGGGAAAAATGAGCTATGGGAAAGGGACGATAAATTTATCCGAAGAAGCATCGTGCGATTGTATCATCTTTCGAGATCCCCTCTAGCAGTAATAACAACAACAACAACAACAACAAAACTGAACAGAACAGAATAGAAGAGAAGAGAAGAGAAGAGAAGAAAAAAGAACAGGAACTACAATCGTTTTTCCTTTACCTTCGGGACTGTCTCTTTCAACGACACGTCTTAACATAACTCGTGTTCATCGACGAACAACCAACGTGAAATTTATTTCTATTACCAAACCCCCAACCCCCTCCCATCCCCGCCGATCTCATTCTCTCATACTCTCTTTCCCTTTCTATATCTTTGGAGCAAACGAAAAGTTCGCAATAAGATTTATAACTGGGCTTTTGTCCGATTTGAGAAACGTCGAGCGTCCTACGTTCTTCTTCCCTGGCCTTTCTTAGCTAAAACGTGACAGAGAAGAAGGATAAAGAAATAAAGAAAGAAAGAAAGGAAAAGAAAGAAAAAATAGGGAAAAAAAAATAGTTATGAAAAGAAACGGAGGAATCTGTGAAAGAAAGGTTTAGAAAAAAAAGAAAAGTAGGTCAGTTCTCGTAGAAGAAGAAGAAGAAGAAGAAGAAAAAGAAAAAGAAGGGTCGATGAAAGGTTGAGAAGAGAAGGGCGCGAAGACATTGTTCCTTCATTCTTTCGGTATCTCGCACAAAGTAATTATTCTGACGAATGCGAACCCTTTAACCATTGCACGCCCCCCGTGTGCGGTTTGACTTTAGATTCTTAGGAAAAGGAAGCCGCTAGAATTCCCTTTTCTTCTTTCCGTCTGCATTCACGTATCGCGTATTCGTCGTCTCCGCGACTTTTCTCAGCTGTAACACTTTTGATCCCTCTCTTTCTCTCGGTTTACGACATTTGCCATCGTTTCTCTATCTCTCTCTTTCTTACCCGGATCGAAAGTTTTCTTCTCGAATGTGTTGAGAATAAAAGGAATAAGAATAAAAATAAGAATAAGAAGAAGATAGTACTCGTCGTTGTCGTTGTCGTTGTCGTTGTCGTAGTCGTTGTCGTTGTCGTTGTGTCGTCTTAGTGTCAACTTGGAAAAATCTTTTATAATGATATCCTGAAAAAGAAAAGTGTAAGGAGTTATAGGAGTTGGTTTAAATAAATTTTACGTAACAACGGAAAAGAAGATACTTTCTTCCTCCTCCTCCTCCTCCTCCTCCTCCTCCTCCTCCTCCTCATCCTCCACCTCCTCCTTCTACTCCTTCTACTTCTTCTACTTCTTCTTTTTCTTTTTTCTTTTTCTATTTGCTGGTAGAGTTCTCTCGTTTTCGCGTAAGCGAAAAAAGAGAGAAAATAAGTCGACGACGTTTCATTCTTGTCCGTTTTTCTGAAAAATAAAAAAATAAATATAAAAAAGTATTAAACGTACAAAGAAATAATATAAAATAGGAAAAAGAAAGAAGAAGAAGAAGAAGAGGACAAGAAAGAATAGAATAAAGGGAGGATACAAAATTCGATTGGTAAAGTTCGTTGAGAAAAATACGAGGGAAAGACGTGTGCCTACTTGGCAAACCACAAAACGTTTTGTGCGTTCGTTTGTATCTTACCGTTGTCGAGGCTTCGGGATCGACAGAAAATCAGTCTTCCGGAAGATAGATGTTCGATCGGACGGGAAACGACGACGGTGACGTTCTTCTTCTTCTTCTTCTTCTTCTTCTTCTTCTCATCCAGCTCCTACACTTCATCTTTGTCTTCGTTCTCGTCGTCAGGAATATGAGACGCATACGTATGCGAACACGCATCTTCCTCCTTAAAACCCAACCCCACCCCCCCTCTTCCTTTCCTCCCTCATCTTTCTCTTCATCCTCTTCTTCTTCTTCTTCTTTCTCGTAGTTGTCGTCGTAGTTGTACGGCTTTTTCCTTTTCGTTAAAATACACGTCGCTGTCGGATACTGTGCGAAGAGCCCCCAGGAGTTTCGAACCAACCAACGTACATATGTACGTACGTATGAAAGAACGAAAGAACGGAAGAAACGAAAGAACGAAGAAACGAAAGAACGAACAAGTCATTTTTATCGTACTCTACACGCCTCTTCTTACTTCCCACTCCTGCTTACGTCGTCTTCTCGCACCGTTGAAAACTAGACGTTGCGGAAAATCGTGTCCCTCTTTTTCCTTTCATTTTTATTCTTTTTCTTTTTCTTTCTTCTCCTCCTCCTCTCGTCTTGTGTCTTACTCCTTTGAGAATCGTAAAAGTTAAATTGCGAAAGAGATCATCCTATCGATGGTGATCTTCGTGTATCGTATTCCAAAATATTATTTACGTATTTAAAATACTTTACTTATCTGTTTTATTTTACTTACTCTCTCTCTCTCTCTCTTATTTTTTTTACTTCATTATTTTTAATAGAGTCTATATTTATTTATCTAGCTTTAGCGTTAGAATCCTTTGTGTCGTGACACAATCCCGATCGTTAGTCGGCTCGTTTGTTTGCACGCGACTAGTTACATAAACGTGTAATTCTTTCTATCGAAATTCCTGCCGATGATAGCTCCAGTTAACGTGTCTAATTGACTTGTATTATATACCATGTATAGTTTATTTTTAAATAAGAAATTAATTGCAATTATAATCTATATAAACGTGTCCAATGTGTTTGCGTTCATTCATTCATTCGTAAACGTATCGTAATAGAAATTAATTCAAAACAATTTTCTTTAAAAAAAATTAGTAGTCAATAATTTAATGAAACTCCTACTCGTATTTAATTAAGCTTCGATAGATCGTTTGTGGAAAAATAATTATCCAATTTCCCGTATCGATAATTTCTCTCCGTTTCCTAGCGATTTCCCAGTTCGACGTTGCAAGTCCTTCTTCCTTCGTCCGGTTTCCTTCCAACGCAAAACAACAACGACGCAAGTTTTATCGATGCATTCTCGTAACGATCCGTGCACGAAACAAGCCCCCTTTTCCGTAAGATTGCACCGTGATATCGCTGCAACTGTCGAAGCTATAAAGCCAGTTGTTGTTGTATTAGCAAAGCATAAAGTTATCGAACAATACTAAACGAGAACGGATGTGTGTGGTCTACGACAAAGTACTACGACAACGATCTTCCGTTTTACCTTATATTACCATAGACGAATTTCTCTCAGAAACTACAGAAATCAAATTATTTCCGGTTCATGTGATTCCTCGTTAACAATTTCTCCCATATAGACCTTTTATTTTTATCCACCAATTGTTATCACATCTAAATTGTAAATCCTATTTTCTCATATCTACGTTGACTTTAAAATATATAAATACGATTGTTAGAAAATGAACTTGCAATTACGGGTAGTATAGTTAATGACAAATAAATTTATCATGCTTATCGATCGATAAGTATCGATTCATCTCAATTTCAATGAGAATAACTAAGTCATGGACGATTAATCATAAATGATTAGAACATTATCAGTACTCTTTATCGATAACGTTGAACCAATTAACTAATATAACAACAATAGTAACAGCAGCAGCAACAGTAGTAGCAACAGTTTATCTGATAAAACTGCTAAGTAATAAATCCAACTTATCTTTTATTTTTTCTATATTTTAACAAAAGAATGATATATAAATATACCTACATCATTCCTTTATATGACATGATACGTATTATAACATAGATGTTTGAAGTGTGCGTGAGAGAGAAAGAGAGAGAGAGAGATAGAGAGAGGAAGCTCTTTATCGTAAAATAGACGGAAGATCGTATGAAAATGGCATATAAAAGGACCGAACTTCCGGTCGATATACGCCTCGTGGCAATCCTCGAATGCATAGACGAAGTAATAGTGGTAGTAGTAGTAATAGTAGTAGTAGTAGTAGTAATATGTACGCCAAGCACACGATCGCCATCGCTGTAACATTTAGCTGGAATTACGTGCACAAGATTACGCCGGTGATTTTCTGGCAAAGGGACAATCGTGGTACCCTTACCTCTTCCCCCAGTCTCCCTTCCCCCCTTCCCCCTATCCCCCTACCCCCTCCCTCTCCCTTCTTGTATTACCGCAAATCGCGTTACTTTTTATAGCAAACTGAGCCAAGAAATTCTCTAAACGTTTAACCGAGAGTATACTAATTTATTCTCTACTAATACAGAGAATCTCTCTCGTTATATAACGGAGAAAGGAGAAATAAGATAGTTGACGTTTATTAGTCAATTACTATTTAAGATAAGAATTTATTATTACGACAGTTTAACAACTTTTTTTTTCTCTTATCTAAATACAAATTATTGTTCATTCGTGTGTATTTTCTTTTTTCTTTTTTTTTTTTTATCGTATTAACAAAATAAACGACACAACAGTGACAAAAAAATAGGAGACAATTTGCTACCACTTAACACGTTCGCTCACTCGAACCCGAGTCGACTAATTTACTTACAGGACGAAAAAATGAGAAAGAGAGAGAGAGAAGAAAGATAGATAGATACGGTCTAGTAAAATAAAACTAGAAAGAAAGGGCTAAACTATTATGCTAAGGAGAGAAAATGTAAGCTGTTAACTCGAATAAGATAACGTGCTCGAGGCAAAGCTCTATGTAGATGTTATTAACCGATAACGTCTTAGTCGTTCAAATAATGCCTATGAGGACTTTTACGTAACTAGTTTTAGATAACGCTTTAAGAAATACTGACGTATTCCAACACCTCCTATCGTCCTTTCTTTCTTTCTTTCTTTCTTTCTTCTTTCTCTCTCTCTCTTACACGTACACATACACACACGCACGCACGCACACACAGATACATACTTACTCTTGTCTAGCTTTTTCTAAGCGGATCAGCTTTTGTACTCATCTTTTTCTATTTTTTTTTTCTAGTCACTCAAAGGACTACTTTAATTATCGATAACGGTATCTTTTATTTTTATTTAACTTCACAGATAGGATTACACGAAACGGTTAGAAAACGAGTGAAGCCTTACTCTCGTCTGAAAAAAAAAAAGAAATAAAAAAATAAAGAAAAAAGGAAGGAAAGGAAAAAAACAAGTCTGATATTAAAAGAGAAAGAAAAAGAGAGAAAGAGAGGGTGGGTGGATGGGAGGGAGGAAGAGAGGGAAGAGTGTGTATACTCGTACCCATAAGAGCGTCCAGGGACGGGAAAGCACGTCGTTATACGACTCGCAGTGATTACGGACGGGAAAGCCTGTGCAGTCTTGTATAACGAGCAATGACGATTCTCGGCTCCCGAAAGTTCAAGCTGCGTCGCGTTTTCTAGTCTGGCTTTACTCGCTGGAAAAAATTGCAGCACGTACGATTAAATAATTAACGAGTTTCCAAGTGGGACCAAGCTTCACCTCCCCTCCCCCCACTCCTACTCTCCTACTCTCTCTCTCTCTTACTCTTACTCTTTTTCTTTTTTCTTTTTTTCCTTTTCTTTTCTTTTTTTTTCCCTCCTTCCAAGTTGGCGGGTACGCCTCACTCACTTCACCACTCGCCGTCGGATCTTTGCACGACCGACGGCAAGCGAGAGTTTTCTAGAGCGGGTACCGCGCAAGAGTTTCGCATAAAAATTTCATTCCCTTCGTGACTGACCCGAGTAAGCGGCGTGTCGGTTCTGATGGCAATACTGATGCTGTATTTCCTACTACTACTACTACTACTACTACTACTAGTGCTACTACTACTACCAGTGATAGTAGTAGTCGTGCTGATGCTCCTACCACTCTGCAACCCAACTGCTCTGTGTTATCTGTCTGCCTGCCTGCGTTGGGTTGAGTTGTCCCTCTTATACTGTCGCTTTCACACCAACCAACTCCACTCTGCTGGCAAGCACTTGATTAAAAATGCGATGGATCTGATGGGCCAATTCATAAAGTGGTGGAACCCATGCGCTATCGTTTTAAAATGATTTTGTTGTTCCTTTTTACTTAACTCTATACTACTTTGTAGCTAACTAAACAGTATCCTATCTACCAACCTATCTACCCTACCTGCCTACGTACCTGCCTACTTGCTTGCCTGCTTGCTTACTTGTTTGTCTACTCGTTTGTTCACCAGTCTAGATATACTCTGTTACCGTTTACGGCCACCTTCGTCGTCGTCAGACTTTTTCTCTCTTTAATTAACGAAGTGTAATTATACGCTCGTAATTGTACGACTTTATTTCGTTTTTAGCAAAATTAAATCCACGTTGAAACAATAGCTCTTGCAATTCTCCAACTACGACGACGATGACGACGGTGGTGGGGGTGGGGGTGGGGGTAGGTCGGAGTCATTGTGCATGTAAAAACTATTCCACCGACTATTAATACTTTTCTTGTATTTTTAAATGCTGCTATCTAAAATCTCTTTACTTTCTGTCTCTTCTCTGAGAAGATGAATTAAATGTCTTACGATAGAACGACGAAGAAATATTTTTAATTATCTCGAATCGAGTCGGCTCGATTTAATGAGAAATTGATACGCCCAATGAAAATATTATTTCTTTATACGTTATAATTTTATTAATATTTAATTTATCGACAAAATATCGATTAATGTAATATGAACATAATGATAAAACGTATCGTAATATCATACGTCATCCTGTAACTCGATATTTCATATTACAAATTGAATTCGCTTATTTAGAAGAAAAAAAAATTTTTCAATTAACAGATAATTTCATTTCGATCAAATCCCGTTTCGAAGTTATCGAACGTCGAGCGTGATTTTTTTTTTCTTTTTGTGAAGAACTTTTCAAATACTCGTGTAGGTATCGAAATATTTTAAACGCGTACGTTTAATTTTTTGTACCATTTTCAATCGATCGGAATATTATCATGAATGATATCTGAAATTAACTAAATAGATCCTATTATGGTTTTAATTTTTTTTTTCTTTTTTCTTTTTACCAAGGTTAATAAAAATCGTCCACGATTGATGGGGGATAATTCCAATAAAAAAATAATCATTTACGAGGTGAGAGAGTTGAGTTCGGCTGGGAAAAGGGATTATAAGACGATTATCCAGAAATTTTCAAACCAACTTTCTTCCCTTTTGTTCGATCATAATCTCTTTCAATTATATACTTCTCTGATCCCCTTACTTTCGCATTATTATTGAATCGAAGATAAGAAATGAAAGGTAGCTTTTAATAACTTATTGAAATCGTTGAATTCCTATTTGAAGCCAAAAATTTTCAATAAATTTTTCTAGATTAACAAGTAAAAGATTCAAATCGTGTGAACTTTTTTTTATATCACGCGAGACCTTTTCTTTTTTCTTCTTCTTCTTCTTCTTCTTCGTCGTCTTTTCCTATTTGAAATTCAAAGCTTTACAAAAAGCAAAGCTAATTCGTGAATTTCGCGTTTTAACGGTAGGGGATGGGGTGAAGGAGGAAATCTAGTTTCCAGATGAATAGAAAATCGGTGTAAGAAAGAGCTATTTTCATGGCAACAGCAGCGTATTTTCATTGCATTGCTAACGAGTGAACGATCGAGGGTACTCGTGCGAGCTAAGGATCGCGACGAATTACTTTACCGTTTTTTTTTTTTTTTTTTTTCCTTATTTTTCTTTTCATTTTTTCTCGTTTCTTTTTCAACAAACCCGCCACCTTTACTTACCTTCGCTAGGTACTTACGTAATTCAAAGATGAACGCGTGCTTACGAGAAGAATTTCAAAATAGGCCTCTCTCGTCTCTGTTTGTAGATTCAATTCAATTTGATATACTCGAAAAGAAAAGAAAAAGAAAACAAAACAAAACAAAACAAAATTAAATTCCTGGAATAGGTGAGAACACGAGAGTACCATTTTTATAAAGGTAACATTTAATTAAAATACTTTTCGATAAAAAAGAAACAACGTAAAGATATATTTTTATTATATATATATATATTAAATATTATTATATATAATTATAAAAAACTATATTATATTTAATATAATAAAAAATATTATATTAAATATTATATATATATATATATTAAATATTATTTAATATATATATATATTAAATTATATTATAGAAGAAACTATTATAGAATTATAGGATATTATTATAGAATAATAGGAATAATAGTATATAGAATAATAATATATAATAATATATATAGAATATATATAGAATATATATAGAATAATAATATAGAATATAATATATATAATATAATATCCTATTATAGAAATAATATTAAAAGAAACAAAAAATTTGATTTAAGAATCTGATCATTTTGTTGATAAGATTTTAAGATAAGCGTTATACTTCAATTTGTATAAATTTGCTAATCCCCATAATCGGTAAATATTCAAAGGTTCATACGATCGGTGTATTCGAGTTTAACCGCGAGCAACTAGCATCATATTACTTGCACCTGATGCGAATCCAAACAAAAGTGCGACATGCCTTTGCCTTGAATATTCATGAAAAGGGCCGTAAAATGGCGACTGTCAAGAGGGAAGAGATACGTTTCCGTCGAGTACTACGTGATTTACAAAATCCTTCTCTCCGATATTCCTAATGACTCCGTTTATGCTCTAAACAATTTTGAAAAAGATGTTGAAAAGGAGAAAACTATTAACGTTTAACTTTTTCAATTTAATTAGGAATGTTCGCACGAACGATTAAATTAAATTATAATCATGGACAAAATTTAGTTATCTGTTAAATAAACTAAATGTACGCGGCGAACGATGATGACAAATTTCAGGCACGTTTTCTCTAGTTTTCTTTTTCACGAATGAAATACAAGCAATTTTTTCCAAAGCAAATAAATGCCAGGTGGGTTAAATCAAAGGAAGGAAGGAAGGAACGAAGGAAGAAACAAAAAAAAATGACTAAGTTTATAGAAGAACGTTTCAAACGATTATTATTTGCCGTGCGACGGAATTCGAGATAGAATAAATAACAATGAGAAATATAAAGTTGACGCGTGTGTTAAATAATATGAAGAAGTCTACTGGGGTAACTCTCCAAATGTTGATGCCGCAAAAGCGTAAAGGGAAGAATTCTCTGGGAGTTTTATTTTTATATTTCTCTTTCTCTCTCTCTCTCTCTCTCTCTTTATCTCTATACATTTATTTTTTTTGTTTAGTTTTTTCTTCTTCTTTCCTTTGCAAATAAATATTTACAGTTCCGGTGCAGTAAATATTATTTCGCTGGGCGTCGCGAAACGCTCGCTTCCCTCCTCCTCCTCCTCCTCCTCCTCCCCCCCCCTCCCGCTCCTCCTCTTCCTCCTGGTTCTCATCCACCAGCACCCCCAACCTTTTCTCCTCTTTCATTGTCCGCGGTTAAGTGATACTGCTAAATATGTATAAGACCATACAACACATAGGATATTATACTAGTTTGTGTTGATACGTACGTGTGTAACGCTTATGGTAGAGAAGGATATCCTAAACTTAGTCGACGGTTCCCATAGGAGTTTAGTATTCCGGATAAATAAAGACTCACTACGCTTCCCGTTTTAAAACCTCGAGTGGAGGAGTGTACTTTCTGTAAGCCAGGTTAGATAAAAAAAAAAAGAAAAGGAATTACCCTATCTTGCAAAAATAAAATAAAAAAAATATAATATTATATGATTATCAAATTGATTATTTTAATTGGAAAAACTTGTATTTCATTTGATAACAAATCTCAAATATTTATTTTAATATTACTTAAGTAAATGATATCTAAATAAATATAATATATATATATATATATAATGTCTTATTTATTGTGCAGGTTATGGGTAAATAATAGGTAGAATTGTTTCTCTGTAATAACAAAGATTTTATTTTATTTTGAACAAAATAATAATGTAGCAACTTAGATTAATTATTTATCCTACCTGTAATAACAAAGAAACAACATTCAATGCTAATATCCACACCGTTGTTTCTTGATTAATTTTCTTACATATATTTCTTAATCTCTGTATCTTTTCACTCCTGCTTTCTTTGTAGCACTAACGCCACCTGTTTTATTCCCTAACCTATTTACGCGCTAAATTCAATATAGCTAAAACTACTATCCTTACATATTTATATATATATATATATATATATATATATATATTATTATATAATTACATATTTATATAATATATAATTACATTATATTATATATATTTATATTATATTTATATATAATTACATTAAAATTATAAAATTATATTTATATATTATATTATATTTATATATAATTACATATTTATATATATATATATATATATATATATATATTTATTCTATAAAAATAAGCAACGGAAAAAAGAAAATAAAAGTAAGGTAACGAATGAATCTTTATAAAACGAGATACGTCAACAAGTTTGTCACACAGTAAATATAGTTTACTTGCATACTACTACAAAGTATCTCGCGTAAATGGTACCTTCGATAGTAAAGGGTCGATACTTGTCAGGTAGTCTGACCGTAAGACCCCTAGACTACTTAATATTCATGACGAGTATTGCTATATATAATGTGTCAATTCTGAGATACCCTCTACATAAACTATCAATATACATTTGCACGAATATAGGTACTCACGCTTGGGGATTGCGTTGCTAAAGAGAGAGAGAGAGAAGGAGAGAGATATCCACCTCGTGTAAACTGATGCTTTATTGCATCTCGAGAACAAGGAGAAAAGCACAATGAGAAATGGAATACGAAGGAAAGCTATTCTCTGTTGTAGATAAGTATCCTATCCGTACATTAAGATGAATAAGATAGATAGATAACTGATTATAAGATAGGAGGAGGGGGGGGGTTTGGTAGGAGACACGAGTACCCTTCTTGTTTCTCTTTTTGTTTGTTTGTTTTTTTCTCGTTAAAACTTTCAAATGAAAATCTACGATATTTTTTCGATAGTAATATTCGAAATAAAGATATATATATTGGAATTTATTTCTCGAACTTTGAACCAATATTTTATTCGAATGATACGACTATCTTTCTTCTCTCTTTCTTTCTATTATTATTCTTTTTCTATTTTCACCCTAGCTTTTATTCTCCATTTCTTTTTTGTTTTTTTTTTGTTTTTGTTCTTTTTCTCTTTTCCTTTTTCTATTATTTTCCTTTCTTATTTTCTCCCTCATTTTCCCTAGAGACTTGTCTTCCTTTTTTCCCCTTTTTTGCATTTTTTTTCTTTCTCTCTCTCTCTCTCTCTTTCTTTCTTTTTCCACACAGTTGTCTATCTCAAAGAAAAGAAGAAAAAGAAAGAAAGAAAGAAAGAAAGAAACTGGCATACCTTCGCGTCAGAGTATATACTCTCTATTGCTCTTGTTTCTCCTATTCGTATCTCGATAAAAGGTAGGCTAAGGGAAGCCACACTAAAGGGAACGTTTACAACGGTCGTTTATGCCATCGTATGAACGTGCACTCCAACCCGATGATTGCCGTTTATAACGAAAGTGACCTAAAATACTGCGGGTCTACAGGAAATCTTCCTTTAGATAGCGTTAGGTTAAAAGCCGTAATCATAGTTACCCTCTACTATCCTATTAAAACTCGTTATGTGCTTTTGATGAAAATATTCGATAAAATATACGAGAAAATCGGTATCTTCTTCGTCGATAATAATATCCCCTTTGGAATAGCAAAAAAAAATATATTTAATAATAAAACTCGTTTCTCTCTCTCTCTCTTTCTCATCATGAAAATTGATTTTTTTAATTGAAAACGATTAATTTGCTAACATTTTCTTTTTCTAAATACAAGTATTTGAAATTTTGATGGCTTCTCTTCGTCGATAACAATATCTCCCCTTGGAACGGAAAAAAGAAATATTTAATAATAAAACTTGTTTCTCTCTCTCTCTCTCTCCTCATGAAAATTGATTTTTTTTAATTGAAAACGATTAATTTGCTAACATTTTCATTTCTTTCCTTTCTTCCCTATCGATTGATTATTTTACATTTTCTTCTTTTTTCTTTATTTTTCTTTTTGTTTTTTCTTTTTGAATAGAAGTATTTGAAATATCGATGGAAAGTGAGAAAAGAGAAAAAAATAGATAAATGTATCTTAGGCAAAATAAAATACACTTTATATATGTGGTATACATAAGTTTATGTATTTATATATGTAACCGAGAAAAAGTCTTCCATAAAGTTGCATCGTTCTATTCGGACACGTTCTTCTCTCCTTACTCGCATAGGTTTCCTCCCATACACGCGTATCCAAGCCGCGTGACCACCTTTCGAAAGCACGTCGAATTCGATTATAGAACGGAGTTTGCTCTACGCCACCGACACAACACTCTTCTCGTTCGTGTCTCGAGGAATCGATAGTGAACGATAGCCTTTTTCCTTTTTCTTTTTTTTTCTTCTTTTTCACCTCTTCATCCATTTCCCTCTTTACTCTCTCTCTCTCTTTCTATCTTTTTCTTCTCTTTTACTTTTTATTTTTATTCTTATTTTTTTATATTTTTCTTTTATTTTTTTTTTTTTTATTTTTATCACAACGGAACAACCTGAAATTTCTTCTGTCGCTTCTCTCCTGAAGTTAACCCGACTTGACAACCACTACACTTTTCTATTATTTTTATTTTTCTACGTGAAACGTAGAAGTCAAAAATAAAATAGTTAAGTCGAAGTAATTGTTACAATTGTTAGATCGGAGATCACTGCCATTGCTACCTTTTACAAAATTTATTCTCTCTCTCTCTCCCATTCTTTCTGTCTGTCTCTCTTTCTCTTTCTCTTGTAATTGGAAGAAGCCTTATTCTGCATGAAAAAGAAAAAAAAACAAGAAAAAGAGGGTCACGTCAATAGTTAACCCATAATCTTCGAGTTATCTCATTTCAAAAGCTTTATCGTAAAACAAAATCGATTGGTCTAACAATTCCGACGAATGATTTAATAAATTATACGATTTTAAATAAATATTTTCACGAATAAATGATGTTAAATCGTAATTGTTATGACACGAACTAAGACAATTTATTTCAATAATGAAAATATCATTCTAATTAGATAATAATTATTAACGAACTAAGACAATTTATTTCAATAATTAATATCATTCTAATTAGATAATAATTATTCTTCGTTCCCAAAATACCCTCGTCGTCGTCTACCTTTCTCTTCATTTTCGATTAAAATTCTATTCTAGATCTTCAAAACATCGATTTCTTTTCCTTTTTTTTTTTTTAGAAAACTCTCTACACGGTTTTAAATTCCTCCACACCTGCATACTGTGTGCAAGCAGCAAAATCCAATAATCAACCGTTCTTTAGAAAATGAAAGGAAAAACTTTCTTCTGCATTCTTACATTACCAACCAGTTAGTTTTATGTTAGATGGAACAATAAATTATCTTACAGTTTAATATTCGAAACGAAAAAAAAAAAAAACAAGAAATTATATTTATAGTTTCGAGTTTCTCACGAAAGAGGCTGAAAAGTTTTGAGCTTAACACGAGGAAAAAAAGGTTTTCAACCCACTTTGGTATTAGGCTTTGAACTTTTCGATCCCGTTTCGCGTATGGGGATCTCTACTATTGTTTAGAGTCTTAAAAAATATCCATGTTTTTAAGGTCTGATTAAGGTGTTGTCACACCGAACAAAATATAATTCATTTCTGATAATATTTCTTTACTGTAACTATCTTTCTTGACGTTTTATCATTTCAATTATTCATTTTTTCTCGCGTTTTCAAAAAAACAATGTTGATCAAAGTCTATTGCAAATGTGACGAATTATTTCAAATTTGATCTCGATGCAACATGAAATTATGTCGATTGAATTGATCCTTTGTAACAATTTTTAATACGTAACTCGTGTAACGATTGCAATCATAGAAAACGGAATAATTTTTCTATTAACGTTTAACTATATTTTGATATTATAAAATAAACGAAAAAGAAAAAAAATACGAATTATATTTTCTTCTTTTATTGTATAAAAATACAGAAGAAAGAAAAAAAAGGAAAAAGTGAATAGAAATGAATAGAAATGAATAGAAAATCGGACGAGAGAACATTTAGATATGAATTTATAAGGATAGTTAACAGTTACGAGAGATCGTGTTAGCATCCACAAGGAAAAATCGTATTTACGTAGCTTCACGGATGAACTTCTTCTGTTCGTGAACCACCGCGAGGCAGAACAATAGATGCTTCGTCATCGCCCAATGGAAATTGTTCTAGGGGATGAAAGGGGTGGTGGAGGAAGGGGTGGGGGAGGAGGAGGAGGTGGAGGAGGTGGAGAAGGTGGAGGATGGGATTCGAACATTTTATAATCCGACGAGAGCGAGAAGTTCCATGGCAAGCGTTCTGGTATCCGTTTTACGTCCGGCTAGTGTTAGATAGAAAAAGGGCTTTCTCTCTCCCTTTCTCTCTTTTTTTTTTAAGAGAAAGAAAAAGAGAGAAAATGGGAACGACTCTTCTACTGGCCGGCAGGCAGGCAGGCAGGAAACAAATGGAAGGGTAGAATAATATAATATTTTACTTTTTACTCAACTCTCGCGTTCGTAAAAAGTTACCCAACTACAGAACAATCTGACGAATTTTTCTTCTTCCTCTTTTATCTTGTTTTTTTTTTCTTTTTTCTCTCTCTCTTTTTCTTTTTCCTTATTATTTTTTTTTTTTTTTTTTTATTTTCTTCTTTCTTCTTCTTCTTCTTCTTCTTATCTTTCTGGTTCCGATCGGATCAAGTTTGAAATGTAATGCGAAAGGTAGGATAAAACATGTGCACCTCGAATGCAAAAAGATAGAAAAAGATAGAAGGGTTGTAGGGGGAGGAGGGACAGAGAAAACGGCAAGAAAATATAAATAATAATAATATAAATAATAATAATAATAAATAAATAAATAAATAAATAAATAGATTGAATGAAATGAAATAAAATAAATAAATAAATAAATAAAATTATAAATAAATAAAAAATAAATAAAATTAATAAAAATAAATAAAATAAATAAAATAAATAAATAAATAAATAAATAAATAAATTGAATGAAATGAAATGTTATAGGAGTATAAAAACGTAGCCTTTTAATAGAGAAAAAAAAAAAAAAAAAGAATAAATAAAGAACATATTATACGCATCGCATCATATACCACGTGTAGTACTACACACATGTGTACATCGGCACGCACGGTAAGGACAGAGGGAAAAAAAAGAAAAGAAAAGTAAAAAAAAAAAAAAAAAAAAAAAAATAATATAGCTTCTCCATGAATATGGAATCGCGTACTATATACAATGATGTTCGAAAAACGTAACGCCCGGTTCGCATACTCTCGTGCTCACAATTTTGTACCCGTTCCTTCTTCCATCACCTCCCCTCCCCCTTCCGCCCGCCTCTCCTAAAGTTCAAAAACGCGAACGTACACAGGGTTGCTATCGTCGACTCGAATGCAATGCCTTTGATGGAGTGGAGTTCGGAACTTTCACAATGATCGGAAACTAGGCGCTCGAGTTGCTTTTTACTTCTTTTTTTTTCTTTTTCTTCTTCTTCTTCTTTTTTTCCTCTCTCTCCCTTTTGCTTCCCCTCTCTTTCTCTCTTTTCCCTCTTTATCACGATTTGTTTGTTCGTTACCCTCGAAATTGACGTATTTATCATTTCGAAATCGGTGCGAAATTGAGAAAACATTTTTTAAACATACACGTATTTCGATCCTTTTACAATTCGCAAAGCTTTTCGAATCGGTGTATTAGGGTCGTAGGGGAGGGGGGAGGTAAGGTAGAAGAGAAAAGGTACATAAATAAATGAAATAATACGATAATAATAAAAATAAGTATAATAATAATAATAATAATAATAATAATAATAATAACTAGGGGTTTAATAAAATAGTTTAATTATTCATTAAGTTTGAACGATAAGGTAAACGTGAATTTTCTCTCGAGTTGTAATAATTCACAAAGCGCGTAATTGCGTGGCGTGGCGTAGCGTGGCGTTGTATTTATCCGGCCAGACGGGTTTTTTCATTAAAATGATAAGAGAAAAAATATAAGATGAACGAGGAACAATTATTTATTGGTCGATGTGATATTCAACAACTTTGATATTTATATTTCAAGATTTTTGTTAACGTTCTTTTTGTTTTCTTGTGCATTCCATTTCCTTCCTCTTCTTCTTCTTCTTCTTCTTCTTCCTTCTATTTTATTCGAATTTTGTAAATTCTTTTGAATTATTATCGAAATTTCGAGCAACACAGTGTAGATATTTAAATCATTTCTCACTTCGTTGATGCGATCTTCAACTATTAATTCGACTTTATGTTACGAGAAAGAAAAGAAAAAAGAGAAAAAAATAATAATAATAATAAGAGTAATAATAATGGATTATTAAACCTTTGCGGTAGGATAATTATCGAAGATAACATTAAAGCTCAGCTGGTATGGGGGATCGTGTTCGCACATATAACGTTTTAACAACCTTGTATCTTAACGACTACATCACGTTGAATAATATCGCTTGACCATTCGAGATGTGGAATAAACAAGATCGTTAAGTCGACCATAACCAAGAACAATTCGATCTTTTCCTACCCATAAACTCGCGTCGTCTTAGGAAAATGGTTTCTCTCTCTCTCTCTCTTTCCCTTTATTCGTCTGTTTTTTAACTTTATGAAAACGTTCCTGTTCATTTAATGTTCCAGCGAGACGCGAAAAGAATGGAAATGAAATTAAAATTAAAAATTAACAAAATTAAAAGTTTTTAATTAAAAAAATTAAAAATTAACTCAATCAACAATTATAATTAACAATTAAAATTAAAATGAAGAAAAAGAATAAGGGGAACGGGAAGTTTCGTTCGAGTGTATCATTCGGTGGTTGCCGAGTACAAGTCATTCGTGATCATAAATTAGAACGGAACTTGCTTGACAATCGAGTACACCAAAGCCGAGAATAACCAAGAAGGATAAGAGAGAAAAGAGAGAGTAAGAGAGAGAGAGAGAGAGAATAGAGATAGGATATGAAAAGAGAAAGAGAAAGAGAGAGTGGAATAGAGAGAGTGAGAGAGAGAGAAGAAGACTTTCGACTGGCGTGCCTTAACGGTGTCGTGATTTATAATTCAGATCGGCTTCGTCATCCTTTGCCTTAATTAATCAAAAGCACCCACCCGAGTTGCCAGCGTTATGCAATTATCCTCGGTGGAGAGCGCGAATAATTAATCGAATAATTCGATGTAAACTCCGGGATAGGACTCTGCCGATTCGCGAAATCATCCAGAAATGGATACACAGAAACGAGACCTACATTTTTCATTTTGTATTCATTTTTTTTCCTTTCTTTCTTTCTTTCTTTCTTTATTTCCAAATAAAACCAAAATAATATAATACAATTTGTAATTCATTAGATTTAATCTATTCGCGAAGGAAAATCAAATTTGGATTATGGGCGAGCTTGATGGTGGTGGTGGTTGTGGTGGTGGTACTGCTGTTATATATTATTTATTCCTTTATATATCAGATTGATAAAGTTTCTCTTTTGATCGTGACACAAAAACACGTTTGGTGGATTTTGGGTGTAAACGAATTCAACGTTGGGATGCAATAGGATGTTCACTCGAAACCGGTTAACATAACGTTTAACGCGGCTTGAATTAAATAACAGACGCGACCTTATCGAATTTGCATCGATCTATACAACGAAACAACGTGTTTCCTCTCTCTCTCTCTCTCTCTCTCGCTCTCTTTCTATCTCTATCTATCTATCTATCTATCTATCTATCTCTCTTTTTCTCCCTTACTCTTTCAACTTCGTCCGGTATTCATAGCTGCCTCTACAAACCGACGTCCGCGAAATATTCACACGGTCGAGAACTTTTCTGGCATTACCAACACCCCCCCTTCCTCCACCTTCCTCCCCCCCGTTTTACTCGATATCGCATTTTTACTGTTTCCCCTCACGCGAAACGAGCTGAAATATACAAAGAACCATTTAATTCTCCCGCATATATTAAGAGAAGCGAGAAATATTTTATTCAAAACCATGAATAAATGAACAGAACGAGAAAGAAATAGTGGAAAGTGGGAGAAGGAAAAAGGGAAATAAAGAGAGAACGAGGGAGATAGAATGATAGAAAATGAGAGAGGGGTGGAGGGAGTGGCGAGGGGAATAAAAGGTAATAGGAGGAAGGAGAAAGAGAGAGGGTGCGAACAACTTTTTACGACTTTTCTATTGTTACTCTTATGCTTCATGGCCGCACTCTCGTGGACGTATAAAATTGCACGAAAAGATGAAGGTGAGAAGGGGGAGGGGGAGGGGGTGATACAACGTTGGCCAGCGTACGCGAGAAAATAGGGCGGTCAAGGTAAAAAGAAAACACGGAGTGTAGGGAAGGGATGAAAGAAAAAAAAGAATAGGAGGGTGTGTGGGGGGGCGGGGGAAAAATAACTCAACGAACTAGCGATCTCGCGTCAGAGTACGATTTCGGAATAAAAATAAACGGGGAATAAACTGTTGAGTAGCGGAATATTCGAGTTGTTTCTACGTTAAAGGAAAATTAACGTCGATTAACTACGCGTTGACGTTGACGTTGACGTTGACGACGACGACGACGACGACGACGAAAACGACGACGAACAACAACTACGTCGATAAATTGAAAACAAAACGTGATAAAACGGAGGGAAGAAGAAGAAGAAGAAAAGAAAAAAAAAGAAAAAAGAAAAGAGAGAAACGTCTGATTATATAAAGATTTAAACATTTTAACGAGGATAAATTTTTTCGTTAGAATAAAATTAACGAACGAAATGTACACACTCTTCTTTTCTCTTTCACTTTATCTTTTTTACGGTGTCTGTCGCCGCGTCACGCATCTACTACTACTACTACTACTGCTACTACTACTACTAATATTAATGCGCGACATAGAGAAAATATTCATAATTTAACGTTTGAAACCAACACAGTATATTGAAAAAGAGAGAGAAAGAGAGAGAGAGAGAGAAAGAGAGAAAGAAAGAGTAGCTGGAAATGAAGGAAACGTTGAAACGTGTAGAAATAAAAAAAAGACCAGAAATTATGACGTGAGAGGGAAAAATATATAAAAAGCGAGGCAAGCGGAAGAAAAGTATAAGGAAGAGGAGAAAGTGATGGTAGAAAACTGGTAAAGGAAAACATTGAGAATACAGAGAGGGTAGAGGTTGGTGGGTAACGTGGATAGGAGAAAAGGGGATGAAAGAAGTAGAAGAAGAAGAGGGTAAGAGAAAAGAATACGTGTGTATATTTACTTCAGTGTGTTATATCAACCGTGAGAAACAAAAAGAAAGAGAAAGAAGGAAGGAAGGAAGGAAGGAAGGAAAGTAGAGGGGAAAGTTGGGAAGAAGGAATGGGGGTGGTGGTTGAGATAGGAATTGTGGGAGGGATACCCCTCGTGATTTCATTTCTCGTACGTCGCGGGGGAAGCTACCATTAATTAAAATATGGAAAGAAAAAGGGTAACGGAAATGCGGTACACGGAATGTATAAAAGATTCTCATTTAACCGAAGCCCACGGCAACGGCACAACCGCGGGAGGTGGATTCTGACAATGCCGTTGGATCCGGCGAATAGATTTGCTCGACCGCCGTGCGCGGCATTTATATACGCGCGCGCGCGCACATCTATAAGAGAGGATAGAATCCAGAGGAAGATAGTCAGTGGGAACGAGAACAGGAACGAGAACAGGAACGAGAAACAGGAACGAGAGGGACAAAAAGGTAAAACGACAACCCCGATTTTACCGAGCACCCCCTCGACGATCCACCCAACTCGTCTTTTCCTTTACACACATACACGCGTACACACCCGCGCGCTCTCTGTCTGTCCGTCCGTCCGTCCGTCCGTCTATCTGTCTGTCTCTTTCTCTCTCTCTATCTTTCTGCCTAGAAACGAGTGAACTCGCATTCATAATTTTCTCCACGTGTGGGAACGCTCGGATGGGTATCTAACCATCGTAGTCCCTGGAGCAGTTGACTGCCGCTTGGAATTCGAGATCGGAATTGCTCGTTGTACGTTGTGTCAATATACCAGGAGCAACGCACTCATCCATCTATCTATCTCTCTCTCCCTCTCTCTCTCTCTCTCTATTTTTCGTTCCATCTATCTCGCTATGTTTCTTTTTCTCTATCTATAGCTATCTATAGCTTTCGGTTCTGTAACCATTGGTGGGACGATTCGAGGGAATAGAAAAATCGAAGGTACGAATGAAACACGATGGAGAAAGAGAGGGTGATCAGGAAGTGAGACGAGGGAAGGTTGGGGAGGGTGGCTGAGTTGGAATGAAAGAGAAGAATAGAACGCACATACACGTAGGCATCTCTCTCTTGGTGGCAGGAAACACGAATCGTCCGTTTGTCGTCGGTCACTGGCCATCAGGAAAATACGAAGAACGTTCGAGAAAAATAGGCAAAGTCCCGGCGTCACCCTACGCACGACCGATACGTACACAGATGTGTGCGAATCTCTCTCTTTCTCTCTCTCTCTCTTCCTTTCTCTCTCTTTCTCTCCCTAACATGCAGCACCACCAACATGTGGTAAAGCTCGTTGACAAGCCTCCGTGTAAATCCCCATTTGCATAATTAGTGCGTGTCGCTTGCACTACTATGAGAGAGAGAGAGTAGTATGCCAACCATCCACTAGTAAACCCCACCCCCCTCCTTTCCCCAACCCACTCCCCCTTTTCTGGTTTACGCCGCACGATATTCTCCTGTCTAAGAGAAAGCCGATTTCGGTGGTTTCCCCTGAACGAAAGTGCTTAACTGCAGTCGCACCAAGTTGGACAGGCCTCTAGGAACTTACCTAACCAGAGCAATTTCTACGTTCCAACGTCGTCCAATGTAACCGTCGACCCTTGACCAATTTTCCACGAGTAGGCACCTATAATTGTTGCTACACCACCATCCATCCACCCGGACTATTCCTCCTAATCGAAATCTCGACTATTTCTATTACATTCGATCCGATTATCTTTTATCTTTTAATTTGATTAATTTGATTATTTTTCTTTTTATCATTTATTATTATGATTTATTCTTATACCAATATGAATTTTTACAGAAATAGGACACTGTGTTTGTGGTTTTTACCCAACGACATAATCCTAACCGAAATCTCGATATAATTAATATTTTTATCTTTTAATTTACTAATATTTTATCTTTGAAAATTCAACAGTAAGAGAGAGAGAGAGTGTTCTATGTTTTATTATTTATTTCGATAAATATAAATTTCTCACCTCTCTAGGCCGGTATGAATTTTTTTCCCCTTTGTATTTATACTACACGAACAGCTTTAGCCTATGGTGGTTGCTATTCACGGTAGATGTTGCTTCGTTCACAGGTTACGAGGATCTCGTTGCTCGAACGAATCAGCTGATCGTTCACACGATTGTTCTTCTCTCTTTATCTTTCCCTTTCTTTCTCTCTTTCTCTCTCTCTCTCTCTCTCTCTCTCTTTCTTTCTCACTTTGGTTATAGCTTTCCAAAGTTATGACTATTTTCGAACTATGTTTACTCTCCTTCACCTTTTCTTTCTCTTTCTCTCTCTCTTTTTGGAAACTGAAAATCAAACAGTTCGCATGAAAATTTATTGCATAGTTTTCCAAAATATCTCGTTCGCGATCGAAGGAGGACTGTAGTAACGCGCACCATCACCTTGCCACCTGCGACAAATCGCATTTTTATTTATCAATAAACTCGATCGACTTTCATGGCAAAAGGGAAAAAAGAAAAAGGGAAAGAAATAATTGACCGCGAAAATATTTTTCTCTCTTAAATCATTCGGGAGTATCTGTGTGTGTGTGTATGCGTGTGTGTGTATGGTTGTTCGATTAATGAAAAAATATCGTCATTTTATATGGGGGATTAAAGGAGAGATTGAAAAAAAATATCGCGTTACTTTTAAACTTTGCTTTTGCTCCCCCGTTCCACCAGGGGAACGGGAGGGCTCCCTTTCTTTTTTTATTTTTATTTTTTCTTTTTTTTTCGCTTCGTTTCGTGTCGTTTTTCTCTTTTTTTTTTTTCTTTCTTTCTTTTTTCCCCCGTTCCAGCCCCAAACAATATTTGCAGTTTAGAATTGGTGCAATGGTCCTACGTCGTCTCCATAGTTTTTATTTCCATCTCGTTCGTCTCTTTTCGCGTTCCCCCCTTCATCGTTTGCACATAGTCCATACAGTGTGTTTATGTATGTGTGTGTGTGTGTGTATATATACACCGATATAGAACACTGGCGAGCATTATTCACTTATTGATTTACTGGGAAGCATTACATAAACTAGAGAAAATCTCGTCCATGTCATATTCCTATAATGGATTTAATAACCGACTTAAAAACTGTGTTTTATCGTTACCATCGATTTTTCGTTAAAACTGTAAGCAACCCCCCCCCCCTCGCCCCCCGCCCCATCGCCTTTTCTTTTTATTACTAGAAAATATTTGATTAAAAAATATGACATCGTAAAGAAAGAATAACAACAACAACAACAACTGAAACCCCTTCCCCCACGTAACTTTCACAGTTAAAATGATACCTGTAAACCAATTTTTCTTATGCTCCCCCCCTCCTCCTCCTCCTCCTCCTCCTCGTTCAAGTCGTATAAATTATTAAAGGAATGTTAATAAAATATAGCTCATAACTCATTTAGATATGATCTACTTTGATTATTAGAAAATAAAGTGATAATTACAGTGGGGAAATAAATATTATAATGAATAAAAACTGAATTTTGATCATATTCATCGATATATTTCAAATTCAATGAGAATAAATAAATCATGGAACAATTAATCACGGGTAATTGGAACATTATCGGTAATATAATAATAGTTTGTATTAAATACCCGCGTTAATCTCCATTGTGCATTTAACATCGAAGAAATTTAAATAAACTTTTGATAACGATTAAGTGAAAAAGTGATACTCGTGGAAAAAAGAAAAAAAAATCCAAATTACATTAAACGACAAAATGAAAATTCATAAATATTGTAACACAGAAACGTGTGTATTATAATGCAAATGCACTCATTCCGCGTGAATGCAATGGTAACGAATTTCACCAGTGGCACGGTAATCCAGATAAATCAATGAAACAAAAGATTCTTACGATGGAAAGAAAAGATACGATACTTTTTATCGAAGAAAAATCAAGAAAAAAGAAAATACACATTGAGATTTTTCATAGGAAAACGATTAGGTGTCACGAAAAGGGGTAACACAACAGGTGTTACCTTGTTAAAAAGTAAAGATTATATATCACCGACGATAAGTACCCAATGGTGAAGTATGTTCGACGTTTTATCGTCCTTTCTGGTCTGCTATTAACTTCCATTTTCGACTGACCACACTAGAAGAAGAATGTTAGGCAATAAGTTTAACTTATCGACGATTCCAATCGCGTAGCATCGTTTCCAACATTTTCGACGTACATATATCGGGGTTCAATCATTATCGGCACATTTATCAAATACCTAACTCTTGTAGCTAGCAGCACCAATTCTACGGGATAGGGGGGAGTGGGTTGGGGGGGGAGACTGTTTCCTCTCTCTCTCTCTTTTCTCTTTTCCTTTTCTCTCGAGGGAGAAGAACGATGGAATGAAAGAAACGCGAAACTCATTGAAACTCTGCTGTGTTCCTTTGGTACCGTTAAGAAATGGATTCTAAAGCACTCGATCGAATTTTCCAATTCCCTTGGTGTAAGTGAACGAAATTTTCTCTTTAAAATTCAAATCTCTTATTATATACGTTTTTTATATTATATCGAAAGTAAGAAACGAAGTTGAGACGAATATAAATAGGAGGAAGAAGTAGGTGAGGAATTGAAATAAACAGAAAGAGAAAGAGAAAGAGAAGAGAGGAAAATAAAAGATGAAAAGTTGAAAGTGGTGGATGGTAAAGGTTGGAGAGGGGGGGACAGGGGGGACAGTTAAAGACGTAATAACGAGAGAGTGCAGAGTGCATAATAAATCGAAACAATAAATCGTAAATTCCCTTTTGAGTAAAAGAATACTAGGGAATCTCATAGAAATTGCGGTTAACTGTAATTGCGAGACGATTAATGGAAGAGTGGCTTGAAACAACGAGGTAAGGTGCAATTAAAAGAGAATTCGGATATGGTGACGAAAAAAGAAAAACCTGAGTCTTTCTCTCTCTCTCTCTCTCTCTCTCTCTGTGTGTATCTTTTTCATTGTGAACGATCCTCTCCTAGTTTGTAAAATCGTCAAAGGAAAATATTCGTCCAGTTGCTGCAATTCTTTCTCTCTCTCTCTCTCTCTCACTCTCATTTCTGTCTTCATTTTCTTTTTCCTTTTTTTTTTATTCTTCTCCTTCTTTATTAGCAACAAAAAAGGGAAAACAGGAAAAAGAATATTAGAAATAGTTGGTGTTGTTTTAATATTTCAGCATAGAGGAACGATGCGTTTGTCAGGTTAACGCGTGTAACATTAACGTACGTATCTTTATGAATTTGTTACGCGTAGCTTTGTAACAATGTAATTAAATAAACTATTTGTTCGGTGTGTAAAGTAAATATATTAGAGTAGTTGCCTAATTTCTGTCCAAGAGATGTCCGGTCAAAGTGATGTATGTAACGTACGTGGGGGTGGAGAGAACGGGGGGTGGGTTATGGGTACGGGTGGACTACAAATTTTGTTTGTATCGCGGAACTGTGAAAACTAGTTTGTTCATTTAATGATGACAGGTTATAATAATAATAATAATAATGGGTAATGCGAAACCAATAAATTGTTAATTAAATAAATTCTTAACCAAATATCATTTTAAAATGAAAAATCTGACATAAATGATGATAACCGTGGAACGATCCTGATATTATTCTCTGTAGAATTGCGTATCGTTATAATTTTCTCTCCCGGTAGTATCTACGTAATTAATTAGCGCGATATTGTACGTTTCGGTTAAAATGATACTTTAAGCTCAACGTTGACGAGCTACCGGAGGAAAAAAAAAAGAGGAAGGGAGAAAGAAAGAAAGAAAGAAAGAATGAATGAGACAGAGAGAGAGAGAGAGAGAAATGAGGGGAGTTAAAGTGGGAGAGAGGAAAAAAAAATAATAATGAAAGAATTTTCGTACGGTCGATAGATACACCCGCACCCGTACCCGTACCCGCACCACATCGCACCTGCGCCAAATCGTTCTTTTTATTTAACTTGCATTATAATATTTTACGCTCTCTGGGAGGATGCGACGTGGATACGGTAACCACCGTGCGATGATTTACATAGGCACACGCAATTGTAAACTGCGCGGAGTTATTCGAAAAATATAAACCATCGTTACGTTTCCGCGCTCGGAGCTATTATAATTTTACCGGGGAAAATTCTGACAAATTGCATTACCGCTCGAGTCTACCTCGAAAATGCATAACCACCACCACCACCACCACCACCACCGCGCGTTTCTCTATCGCTTTGTGTTGCCTATGTATTTGAGAGTTGAAAAAAAAAAAGAAAAAAAAAAAAAGAGAAAAACCGAGAGAGAGAGAGAGAAAGAGAAATGAAGAAAGAAGACCAAAAAAATGTTCCCCTAGATGTATATGAAACAGAACTTGAAAAGCCATAAAGAACGAAGGCGTAAAAACGTGTAAGTCTTATGAACAATAGAAGTGTAATAAAAATCTGCATTCGGTGGAATAACCGAACTCCTTTCAGAACTTACGAAGAGTTAATAAAAAGCTTGCGTTGGCCAGTAACCTGCCACTTCTCTCAACTAATAGTTTCATCTCTCTCTTTCTCTCTCCCCTCCCCCCCCTTCCTTTCTCCCATTCTTTCTTAGACTTCTTTCTACTTAAGAATTATAAGTCCGCTAAGAATCTTACCTACCTAACGTACTCTGAATTTACATCCTTTTCTATTTCATAAATCTTTCGATGCTGTATTTCTCCCTCTCCCTCTCTCTCTCTCTCCCTTTGTCCCCCCACCCTCTTTTCTATTTCTCCCGTAAGATGATTTGGGAGGATCGACGATTCGATGAAACTCGAAAGAACAATGGCAACTTGATTTCCCGAAGAAAGAAGAGATTTTGTTCATTCTTCCTTTCTATTTATTTTCTGTTCCTTTTATTTTCCTTTCTTTTTCTTTCTTTTTTTTTCCTCAAACCCATCAGGTTTGCTTCTAAACGGTCGAATGCAGTAGCACCAGCAAGCAACCGGCACCAGCCAGCCAGCATCAGCAGCAACGTTGGAGGCCGATGCGCTCCTTCATTCGCAAGCACCTTCTATCCAATTAACGATTGACCGCAACAGCCGTGAGCCACGGACAGTGCCAAGAGTACGAAGAATGGCCTCGAGCGTTCGAGAAAAGTAATGAGAATTAAAGACTAATTGCTAGAGCTGACCTCGTTCGTAGCTGACTCTCCCGTTAAATGACTCCCCTTTTCCTAATGATTTTTATTTGCTATTCGTTGAGTAGAAATAAAGCGTTCCCCCCCCCTCCTCCTATCCCACCTACCCACCCACCCACCTATTATTCTTTCGCATTCCTTTCAAACGGTTTATATCCTCCCAAATTAAAACAAAAAGAAACAGAATATATTTAACTCGATCTACAAATTGATTTATTCAATTAAACAAATCAAGACACGTACAACACACACACACACACACACACACTTACGATTAATTATCTATATAGCAAGAGAGAAGGAGAGAAAGTGCGAGAGTGTAATCCAATGACACGAGCAATCGATACTAGCGTAAACCTCGGCAGGATCAAGCAATTAATCGACACTTATACCTACTTAATCCGCTTTTATGCAAGCGATCTAAAAGATAGATCGACGTAAATTTCCATCTTACGATAGGAAAATTAATCTAAGGTAAATCCTTAGTAGTAGTAGTAGTAGTAGTACTAGTAATAGTAGCGGAAATAGGGTTGAATAATAATAATTGCAATTGTAGTTATTGTAAGACGGTTTAAAGAGAAATCACTAGAAAATACCAATCCTAGTTAGAAACTTATAGTTTTAGTTTAAAGTAAAATATATATACATATACCTTAGGAAGGGGGAAAGGATAGTTTTTAACCTTTATACCATAATTACCTCGAAGTTTATTCCAAGTAAGAGAAGAAGAAGAAGAAGAAGAAGAACCATAAGTTTCCGTGATTATCGAATAAAAAAGGGTCGGATTTAACGGGTAATACCAAGCGGTATTAATTAACGGCTTCTACGCGTGTAAACGCATAACTCAGCTATTCGAGCAACACCCATAATATTCCAGGACTTCTTGATATAACTGTAAGCATATTTTCAGAAAAAGAGATAGAAAGCGAGAGAAATGTGTGTATGTGCGTGTATGTATACATACATACATATATATATTTGTAAATACACCGACATAGTTCGCAATACGCGATGCCAACCTTCTTCTTCTTCTTCTTCTTCTTCTTAAGCGCGTAATATAAGCGGCTCGAGTTATCGAAGTTGTTACCTAATTTCAGCGAGACTCTGGGCGCGTACAGCTGCGTCGGATCAGTTACCAGCAACGGCCTTTTCTACCTATAAGTTAAAACAAGCTAGCTAGCTAGCTAGGTAGTTCTAGTAACCAAGCGAACATACCTCGCGCCGAACGTACATAGCTCGCAAAGAGATCCCATGGAGTGTTGCGATATAAATTTCGCTTTAGAGACCGTTATAAAGTAGACTGCGTGGTGGTTACTTCGTTATCACGCCAAGATTGCACACGCCCCCTAACGCTGCACCCTTTTCTCCTTTGCGTTTCTTTTTTTTATTCTTCTTTTCTTATTATTCTTCTCGTTTTTTTTTCTTTTTGCATCCCCCTATCCTTTAACTATTCTTTATTCCTTTTTCTTTTTTCTTTTTTGCTCATTGTTACTTCTTTTCTTTTTTCCCTCATCATCATCGCATCTCTCGCTTTCTCTCTCTCTCTCTCTATCTATCTATCCCTATCTTTCTCTTTCAGTTTGCTTTTGATCTTTTCCGTTTCTTCGCTTTCTATTTTATTATCCTCCGTGCGAAGGTCGTTTTATAATACACCTTGCTAACACACCACCACGGTTAGAACACGATGTAATTCTCCGTCTCTCTCTCTCTCTCTCGCTCTTATTCTTTTTCCATCTTCTTGCCTCTCATTCCCACTCATATGCGGGTAGAAACTTATAAAAATGCATGTAGCAGATAATTCAAAGTTGAGAGGCAATTTTGTGTGGCGAACCATTTCGCAGAATCTTTTTTATCGATCGACGCCGCGTTCCGGAGTTGGGTCTACGATTCTCATTACCGTCAAGCTAAACTCCTCCTCTACTGATCATCGTCTTTCCCTTCTTCCTACCCTTCTCTCTCTCTCTCTCTCTCTCTCTCTCTCTCTCTCACTTTTATTCTCTCTTATTCAGTCTCTTTCCATATCTATCCATCTCCCTCTCTTATTTCCCTCACTTGTGCGATATTACAACGAACAAGGAACGAACGTATAACACAACGAGAGTTCTGTAGGAACGACTGGCGTTTCCTCTCCCCTCCCCTCCCTCCTGCCCCAGCCCCAGCCAACCCACCCCACATTAATTAGGGGAAAACACGAGACCAAACCGCGCGACATTCTCGGCTTTTCCGGCTTTGTTGAGCGATGATCACTGCGAACATCCTCACGGCCCTGAGGCGTCAACCGCAAGAAACGTCTTGCCACTTCGCTTCACCTCAGTTTTCCTTCTTCTGTGACCGACAGCTAAGAGACCTGCATGGAAGCGAGATAGAAATAGAAAGAGAGAGAGAGAGAGAATGATCTAGATAGAAGATAGAAACAGAGATATATATATATTTACACGTGTACTTATCTTACAACAGCAGTAAAGATAAAACTAAAGTTCAACTTTTCATTTCTAATAGTAACGTTCATTTGAAAACATACAAAACATATAAAGTCATCATTGACTCTGTTAGATATTACTACATTTGGAAACTAAATTCGAAAATCAAGCAATCCGATCTAACAAGTTTGTTGCAATTAGTATGATGCGATGGTAATCATATCGCTTTGCCACTTCGATTCAGCTCAATTTTAATTCTTCCATTCTGACCACTGGCGAAGAGACGTGCACGCTAAAAGTTAGATAGATAATAGTGAGATAGAATGATCAGGATAGTGATATATATTTACACGTGTATACCTATTCTACAACAGCAGTAAAGATTAAACAAAAGTTCAACGTTACATTTTACATAGTCCAATTCATTTGAAAAGATTACAAAACAAGAGAAATTCATCAATGACTGTTAGATATTATTACATTTGGAAAGTAAATTCAAAAATCATGCAATCCTATCTAACAAGTTTATTGCAATTAGTATGATGCGATGGTAATCATATCGCTTTGCCACTTCGATTCAGCTCAATTTTAATTCTTCCATTCTGACCACTGGCGAAGAGACGTGCACGCTAAAAGTTAGATAGATAATAGTGAGATAGAATGATCATGATAGTGATATATATTTACACGTGTATACCTATTCTACAACAGCAATAAAGATTAAACAAAAGTTCAACGTTACATTTTACATAGTCCAATTCATTTGAAAAGATTACAAAACAAGAGAAATTCATCAATGACTGTTAGATGTTATTGCATTTGGAAACTAAATTCAAAATCATGCAATCCTATCTAACAAGTTTATTGCAATTAGTATGATGCGATGGTAATCATATCGCTTTGCCACTTCGATTCAGCTCAATTTTAATTCTTCCATTCTGACCACTGGCGAAGAGACGTGCACGCTAAAAGTTAGATAGGTAATAGTGAGATAGAATGATCATGATAGTGATATATATTTACACGTGTATGCCTATCCTACAACAGCAGTAAAGATTAAACAAAAGTTCAACGTTACATTTTACATAGTCCAATTCATTTGAAAAGATTACAAAACAAGAGAAATTCATCAATGACTGTTAGATATTATTACATTTGGAAAGTAAATTCAAAAATCAAGCAATCCGATCTAACAAGTTTATTGCAATTAGTATGATGCGATGGTAATCATATCGCTTTGCCACTTCGATTTAGCTCAATTTTAATTCTTCCATTCTGACCACTGGCGAAGAGACGTGCACGCAGAAAGTTAGATAGATAATAGTGAGATAGAATGATCAGGATAGTGATATATATTTACACGTGTATACCTATTCTACAACAGCAGTAAAGATTAAACAAAAGTTCAACGTTACATTTACATAGTCCAATTCATTTGAAAAGATTACAAAACAAGAGAAATTCATCAATGACTGTTAGATATTATTGCATTTGGAAAGTAAATTCGAAAATCAAGCAATCCGATCTAACAAGTTTATTGCAATTAGTATGATGCGATGGTAATCATATCGCTTTGCCACTTCGATTCAGCTCAATTTTAATTCTTCCATTCTGACCACTGGCGAAGAGACGTGCACGCTAAAAGTTAGATAGATAATAGTGAGATAGGATGATCATGATAGTGATATATATTTACACGTGTATACCTATTCTACAACAGCAGTAAAGATTAAACAAAAGTTCAACGTTACATTTTACATAGTCCAATTCATTTGAAAAGATTACAAAACAAGAGAAATTCATCAATGACTGTTAGATATTATTGCATTTGGAAACTAAATCGAAAATCGACCAATCCGATATAACAAGTTTATTACAACACGAGTGTATGCTGCAATGGTAACAATAACAAGAACGTCACAAGGGAATTGTATAGCGAATTGATCGAGTATATAATGCAATAAAAGTACCACGCGACCCTTTGCATCTCGTTAAAACGATCGATGCAACATAGCAAATATAGACAGAGTTTCTCTTGTTGTCAACACTCTACTCTAATAACTCGCATTCATATTTCACCATACATTTCTATTCACATAGGACCGTTTAAACCGGATTATTCGTTGACGTTAATGTTTATGCTTTTCAAACTTATTTTTAAGTGGGTGGGTTGGGAGGTGGGAAATCATATGCAGCATATGAGAAACGTTTGCTACGTGAATGTGTTTTTCTTTCTTTTTCTTTTTTATTCAAATTTTCTTTTTTTTTTTTTTATTATTTCGATCGATTATCGAACACAACGTAATAACAAAAACAATTATAAATTAATAAATACACGACACACGAAGCGTATCTACTTATATCTTGTTATGTTACATAAAATAAAATTATTTACAACGTAATCGTAACTGTTTGTAATAATTGTTTGCAGTTATGACATCGTCGAGCGCTTTTCTTTGTTTTTTTTTCTTTTATATATATATATATATAAAAATGAAACTAATCATTAGAAATAAAATTAAATGAATATAAGACAATTTTGTGTAAATGATAGTCTTGTTTTCGTTTGCCAAAATCATAACTTACGTTTCGGCAGATCAAGAAGTTGTAGTTAAAGTTCTGCGAATTCTCATCGTCGTCGTTGTCATCCTCCCTCCGGTCCCTGAGACACACATACTGCTTGACAAGACGTTACGCACGAAACAGTATAATTAAGTATAGTTAGCGTAATATCTATTCCTACGAGATATCCTTCGTATACGAATATACATATATATCTGTGAATATATATTCATAGATGTATATTGTACATATATATATATCATATATATATCATATATATATCATCGCATATGTAATATAATATAACGGCTTATTTTAGTAGGGCTAATTACACCACCGGGAACGTTCCCTATCGTTGGTGGAATATAACGTAGAACGAAGTAATGAAATAAGATTTACTAGAGTGGGAGCCCGGTTGTTAGGCAGATTTTCTTCATCTTAATAAAACGAACTTACTCTAACGTTATTACGCTCTCTTAACTCTAATATGCGAAAATGAAAAGATCATACTGGAATAACGTGTAATAGAAATTAGTCGTTGAGTAGTTTCCTTTTTCCTTATCACGGTGTTTTTCAATGATCGTTGCAGATTTGTTCAGATTTGACGATGGCTGTCTCGATGCTATCGGAATCCAAATTGTCCTTTTTGATGGCTGGTCCCCACGAATTAGTCGGCCGGAATAAATAGCTCTTCCTCTGCGTATAATTAAAAGAGTTAAGATAACACACACACACACACACACATATTCGTTAGAAGGTACTACTCCTTTCCTCTACACTCTTTGCATAACTATTTCTATGATAAAAGGGTAAATGTTTGATAGAGGGAAAACTCGTAATTATATGTCTACCTTTTCTACCTAACCTGTTCTTCATTTTTTCTCTCTCTCTCCTCCAAGTATATTATTTTTTTGTTACATTTTTTCTCTCGAGTACTTTAAACAAATGTTAGAACACGATCGATGATAAGAGAAGAAAATTAATTTGCCTCGTAGTTGTTTGGATGACACTAATTAACGATCTAATTTAAAGTTTTTACTTCTCTTTTATTTATTTCTTTTTTTTTTTTCTTTTTCTTTTTGGTAGGATGCAAGAGTATAGAGAGGGGGAGGATGGGTAAGTGGGATTGGTATAAATTTTCAAACGTCGAAAAGTATTATAAAATAAGGTTGAGTGTTAGTTTAATATTCGAACGACAAGAAACTTTTGCAGCTGGTCCTTGGGCTCGAACTCGAACGGGAAAAAATAAAAAATAAACGACGCATAAAGTTTCGAATCAAATGAAAACGACGTCGGTGCTATGACAGACAGAGAGAGAGAAAGAGAGAGAGAGAAGAGAACGTAGTTTTCGATTAAGTTCGAATTTAAACAACAATTAGATTTCGACGTATAAACGGCTAATCGAAATACAAATCAATGAAATCAAGCTCCATGTTAATTTCCGACAGAATTTGGGCACCGGATTTTCATTCGTTTATTATCATTACAATCGCGAATCCAACACGGTAAGCATAACTTGTCGACTGATCAATTATATCTAACTGTAAGCAAATTAATAATATGGGAATCAATAGATGCGAATACAAGGAACAGAAACGTTTTTCTCCATTTACATTAAATGAAATTGTTGGAACGTTCGTTGGTAAATCGATTAATGCCAAAATAATAATAATAATACGACAATTTGTTATTATTGTTCTTACAGGAATCTAATGTTTATTTACACGTATAATTATATCACGTTTAACTCGTTAACAAAATAAGGGACTAAACTAGCCAGGACAAGTAGTATTAATAATAATATAGTCGAAAAGTTTTCTCATAAAGTGTTAGGAACGGTACACAACATACATAGGTATTTTATATATATATATATATATATATATATATATATATATATATATGTAAATGATTGAAGCAAAGCTTTTGAATGGTTGACTATAGAAAATCTTAAAGGGCCTTTGTTCTTCTTCCTTAGAATTGTAACCCTTGCGAAGACTCGCGAGTAGTTTCCTTAAGTTCTACTTCAAGAAGGAAGGAAGGAAGGAAGGAAGGGATAGGAAGAGAGAGAGAAAGGGAGTGAATCGGAAACAGAAGGAAAGGAGATAAGAGTAATGGTAAATTTATCGGTTAACACAAAGCGGAAGTAGCCAAGAGAGAGAGAGAGAGAGAGAGAGAAGTAGGTAGGCGTTAGTTCGAACTTTTCGTAGAAATAGGTGCGATGAAACGCGCACCGGACCAAACTTTTCCTTACCAAAGTGCGATTACCTACTACTACTACTACCACTACTACTATTACTACTACTATCAAATCACAATGTATCCTTGAAAAACTTGTATTAAGACGTTTCTCCTTTACCGAAGATCCTATCAGTAGATAGGCAACTTTTAAATGGCATTCTGCGACCGCTTACTATACCACCCCACACTTTACCCTCCCCCCCTCCCCCCTACCCCCCCCGATTCTTCCGAATGCTGAGAAATGTTCTTGCCTTTTAATTCTAACCCAGTTCTCGTGTAAATGATTTTAACCGGTTACTTATGAACAATTAATCGAACAGATTCATACGAGATATATCCGATGAAAATTTGTATTCGAATATAATTCTCATAATAATTATCGAGGCTCTCTTGTATATGATAGATATCGAATGAATGATAATATTCGATACATATCGTTTTCAAATTAAGGTGGGCGAAATAGTTTAGATATATTTACATTTGTAACTAAAGTAAATATTATTATATAATATCGAATAAATAAGAATAAATAGATTGAATATTGAAATATAGATGAGATTATTTTGAATTCTACCGTAATGGTATATAAAAATATCGAAATAAATAACGTATTGAGTTATCGTTTGTTTATGTGTTTAATAAATTCACGGATAGAGAAAAGGAAAAAAGAAAAAGGAAAAGAAATGGATGGTTAAAAATGTTTTCTTTGAAATATAATAACAGGAGTATAACTCTTACCAATATTTTCCAAAGATGTATGCCGAAAAAGATCGGAAAGGGTGCCAGGGTAGATAGTCCGATTAGTATTCCAATCGTGTTCGCCCAGCCAGGAAAGACGTACTCACCGTAGCTTGCCGACTCGTAGGTATACATTTGATACACGAAGACCCCCTACGGATGAAAAGCAAAACGTGTTATTCGTGCTCGAAATCCTGTAGACAGACACAAGCGCGTAAACGCTCGTAACCGGTGCAGCGTGTTGTAACATAAGGGAATATAAGAGAGGTAAAGAGGGATGAAACCAACGAACGAACAAATGTAGGTAGCGAGGGTGTGTTGACTGAAGAATAAGAAGAAGAAGAAGAAGAAGAAAAAATATAAGCTAAATAACGTTACATTTAAAAACAAAAAAAGAAAACAAAAATAAATAAAAACAGAGAAAGAAAGCTACACGGTTAGGTATACATAAAAAAAATAAAAAAGAAAAAAGAAACGAAAAGAAATAGTTTTAATAAAATATCTTATTAAAAGAGATAACGTTTTAATCGATTCGTATTATTATTTTTCTATGAATTTTTTGTTTTCCCGATCTTAAATTTGATCTCTTTAATGTTGGAGATCAAACGCAGCTTATACACGAGATTAGGTGAATTTCGTAGAGAGAAAGAGAGAGAGGGAGAGGAAGAGAGAGAGAGGAAAAGAGGAAGAGAGAGAGAGGAAAAGAGGAAGAGAGGAAGAGGAAGAGTCGACGATCGGTATCGCTTGTTCGCTCTTCTGTGGCTATGCTCTGCAAATTTAATCTGATGTAGCTAGGGGAGAGGCGGACTCGAATTCGCTTATCAACTTCGAAGCGTACGCGGTTGCACGGAAAGGTTTCACGCCTGATTGGAGGAATCGATACGCATCGATCTCGTAGTAGAAACCTTACGTATATTTCTTCTCGAATAGAAATCCGTGATTATGAAAGGGATAAACGATGATTTGCGAATAACGAAATAATACTCGAACGAAGCACGATTCTATTCGATTATACGATTTCAATGATGAGAGAAAGAGAGAGAGAGAGAAAGAAAGTACGAAAGAAAAAAGGGTGGAGAGGAAGTGGGGTGGATACAATAAAGAGAAGGAAAAAGAAAGAAGTAGGAGACAAAGAACACCGAGAGATGAGGGTTGAAAAGGGATAGAAAAAGAATGAGAAAGTTAACGGGGTAAAAAGGAAGAAAGAAGAAGAAGAAGAAGAAGAAGAAGAGGGGATGGAAAATCCTTGTGACGTTTTCTGCCATTTCCTTTCTATATCGCAAACGATATCTCGAAGGTAGCATACGCCCTTTTACGAACAGAACCCTTCTTGCCGCAATCAATTTGACTCGTGCGTGTGACAGCAAAGTTATCGATCTAACGGGGGCTGCTTTAAATCCGAGTGAACCGAGAGAACGCTACTGGACACTGTCCTTCGTTCGCCACGTTGGTTGGTTGGTTGGTTGTTTGGTTGGTTGGTGGTACTCGGTGCACCTAGGAAAAACCTACTCTCTGCGATCATTTGTTTCGAAACGGGCTTCTGTTTCTGGACTGTTGGTAAATAAGGGATGACAAAGACCTTCTACAACGAGATCCACTTGGACGTTGCCTGCTTGTTGGCAAAATACCTACCTATTGTATGTAGTATTAGTTACGTAGGCGTGTCCCACCCAAAGGATGACAAGAAACTTTGAAAAATGGTCTCTTCTACCGGAACACAACGCATATGCATATGTATTGGTCTATGCATATACGTGTATTCCCTCTCGCGCTATATGCTTGGGTACTCGTAACCACCAATACACTCTACTACGTTCACATATCGCTCGTTCCTGCGGTCGGGCAATTAGGCGGTTAGCCCGTTTACCCATTTTTGATGGTCACCACTTTTTGTTGGTCACCCAATTCTACTACAAATTACTTGCCACGTTACGAATTTTCACCTCTCTACCGCTGATAGTTACAATGGAAATTGTTAATTCACCTTGGTTAAACCTGTCCTATCCCTTGATCACACGTATAAGAAAAAGTTCTGATTGGACTAACTGCGTTAAAGCGAAACAATCTAGAATATTACCTAGCAAACGGTCAAAATAAAAAACAGAAAAGTAAAAGGGCACGGATAAGAAGTCTAGAGTTTTAGGAAGCAAGCGAGCGAGCGAGCAAACAAACAAGCAAACTGCAAGTAGAAAATTAAACCGACAAATATAGTTCCGTTCTTTTTCTTTCACGGATATTCTCAATTTTGCGACTATCGTGTATAAACTTGCGGGAACGTGTTTTTTGAAAAAAATAAAACATTCGCAATATCATCGATATCAATTTTCTCTATTCTGAAAGATAATTTCCAAATAATTTTCCCGATGCCCTTTTGCCCCCGAATGATTCGTAAATTAATTCGATTCACGTTCTAGTGTATACCCCCCCAAAAAAAAACAAAAAAAAGAAGAAGAAGAAAAACTCAAAGGAAGAAAATAATTCAACGAGTAGAAGGATCAAAATAAAAAGAAGAGAAAGAAGATAAGTACGTGCCCCGTGGAATGGATTGTCTACAATGGAAAGTAAGTCTGAGAGAAAGCAGAAAGTTTAGGGACTGGGGTGGGGGGGGAGGGTGAGAGAAAAGGGGAATGGGGTGGGGAAGGTTGGAATGCATTAGACAAAAGTACTTCCGTGCTGTTCCTGTCTAAAACTCAATAATGATTGCGTTCTAGGTGAAAGCTTAGACAATTATTTAATGGCCGACTAAGAAAGGTAGAGACATGGAAGAGAGAAATCACGCATACATTGGAACATTGAATGCGTTCGAGTGCGAAACTAGACGTAATAACTTTCGATTTGATGTTTCACAGGCGAACTATTTCAATCAAAGGAACATCAGGGAAACGTGGGAGGGAGGGGAGGGGAGGTGCCCTTCTACCCTACCTGCTACCTGAACGAAACCCTGGACGACCGACCGATCGATAAATCGAAGGGAAAGAAAATACGTCGTCAAGTTTTTCTTCCTTCGGTTTACAATTCCAACTTATTCCCGGTGGATTGGCAAAGGACCTTTGACCCCTTTTTTAAAAGGCAGATATGCCGTACGCGAGTTACCGATAACATAAGCTACGTGAACGATATAACGGGGTAACGACAACAACGAAAAAAAGAAGAAAAAAGAAAAGAGAAGAAAAAGAAAGAAAAGAAAGAATTGAAAAGGAACGGAGGAAGAAAAAAAAATCATTTCCAAAGAAAGAAAAAAAAAGAGAGAGAGAAGGAGGGAAGAATAGAGTAGGGTGATCTTCTACAAGAGTACAGACAAGGGTGTAAAAGAACATACATATAAGCCTTTACTTTCCTATCATTTTCATCTCACTCGGTCGTTTTCCCAAAGAGACTCTGTTATCGGGTGGAAAGTGAAGAAGAAAAGATGCTCTCTCGTTCGGCTTTCTCGGCTCGAGATGGTTAATAGAATCGAAGAGTTTAACCAAGTTCTTCTTGGCTCGAGAATGGTGTCTACCTCTTCCTCTTCCTCTTCCTTTTCGAAAGAAGGAGAAGAAGAAGAAGAAGAAGAAGGAGAAGAAGGAGGAGGAGAAGGTCACAGATGTAGACGATGTGTAGTAGGTAATGCACTTACCAAGCAAGTGATAGGCGCGAGCACGACCCAGCTGAGCCACCAATAGCTATGTAACAACCGACCGAACTTCATTTGCATCTCGCCGATGTTACAGAGAAATTTGTTGCATCCATAACACCAAGAAGCCAGTACGACCTCCGCGACACCGATCAATAGTATAGCCCAAGATGCCGTATTCCAATCCATCAAAGTGAACAGGTAAATTCCACCGTCGAAGATCATTGGTATTGCCAGTAACCAACAGAAGATACATATTACCAGTATTACGTAACTTTCGTATTTTCGTAAATCCGGGCGTACGTCCAGTATTGCCGCATTTATCGCTTGCACCCCTGCGAACTGTATCGTAAAAAATAACGACTACTCGTTTATCCTGTTCCTCGATGTGTTGTACTGTGTGTTTTTCTTTCTCTTTCTCTCTCTCTCTCTCTCTCTTTATTCTTATTTCTCTAGTTACTACTTGTTCTTCTTCTTCTTTATTTTCTCTTTCTCTTTCTCACTCATTCCACTTCCTCCCCCCCTTTTTCTTTCTTTTTCTTTTCTTTTCTTTTTTTTAGTTTTTTTTTGTTTTTTTTTTTTTTAGTTTTTGCTCCAGCCTCTGCCTTAATTACCTCTCTCTTGGCGCGAGACACTCCTCGGAGGACAGAAAATGTTTCAAGACAAAGACTTTCTCTCCCGTTCGATCTACTCGCTCTTTCACAGTTTCACCCTTTCTATTCTCTTCTCCCGGAGAGAAAAAAAGATAAGAGAGAGAGCGAGAGAGGGAGGGAGGGAGAGAGAGAGACAGTAGGGAGGGGGGCTAAAAAGAGAGGTGTGGATTTCACTCAGACAGCAAACCATAACTCTTTCCATGATATACGAGCGAGAAGGGCTAAGAGACGATGCAAAAGTAACGCGTTCGTGCAACTATCATCTTTCTTTCTCTCTCTCTCTCTCTCTCATTCTTTCTTTCTTTCCTTCTTTCTTTCTTTCTTTCTTTTTTTCGCTCACTAGCAAGTACATTCTCACTTGCAGCTTCTTTTGATAAATACACGAAGCAGCAGCAACATCCACCACTCGTTTCTCAGAGTTTCTCGCATAGTGCCTTCTTAGCCATTCCTACGAATCGCTCGTCAAAAATCTTTTTCTCTACTATTAACATCGTGGAACGTGTGTTATTTATTTACTTACAAACGTTTCTTTTTTTTTCCTGTATTTTTTTTTTTTTTTTTTTTTTTTATCGTATACTTATCAACAAAAGAAATAATAATCGATAATATATACTTATTATCCTTATAAGTATACTTTGAAATATGTTTTATTTTCTTTTATAATTTTTTGTTTTGTTTTATTATAAGAATCGTTCAAAGAAGTGTAACTTTTTTTCAACTGAAGTAAAGTAGCTTCTAGAATTGATGAAAGAGAGGGACAATTTTAAAAGAGCATTGTTAATTACAGACATTTTATAATATTTTGTATAAAAGAGAAATTTATAAAAAGATAAAGAGAGAGAGAGAAGGAGAGAGAGAGAGAGAGAAAGAGAAAAATCTTTTCTGTAATAAGCTTCTTTTAAGATCCTTATAATAAATTCTCTTTTAAAAGCTTGCGTCTGCTAGTGAAATTGGTTTTGGAAAGACAAAGTAGGTAAATATGGATGTTGTAATTATCCACGAAGAAATTAACTCTCGATAATAATGATAATAATGATAATAATAATAATAATAATAAAAGTAAAATAATGACTACTTACTTGACTACCAAGACCAAGGATAAAAAGCATAAAGAAGAAAAGAAATGCCCAGAGATTTGGTAAGGGCATTCTCACCACTGCTTCTGGATAAGCGATAAAAGCCAATCCCGTACCACTTTTGACCACCTCGTGTATTGGCATTTGCATCTGTTTAGCTAAAAATCCCAATATGGAGAAGATCACGAAGCCCGCAAATATCGACGTGAAGAGATTCGTGATACTGACGAAAATGGCGTCTCTATAGATATCGAAAAAAACAACAAAAAAAAAAAAACAAATGAAAAATTATTGTAATAATATATAATTTTTAATAATTATAAACAAATTATAAAAATATTAAACAAATATTAAAAAATATATAAATATATATTGTTATAATATTTATAATATAATATATATATATAGAAATAGTTTCTCACTTTAATCGTATAAAAATATAATCGATAGATGGGGTTAACGCGGAAAAAAGGACAGAAAAGAAAGAAAAAAAAATGATAAATCGAATATCGTAGGTTGTGTATCGTTGCCTAGTGGAAAAACAATAATGATACGTTAAAACGTGATATTTCACTTAAAACGTTAAAAACGTAAATGCAGGGATAAACTATAGGAAATGGTAGGTTCGTATTATCCTTAAGGATCTGTGGCAAACAAATTGGCAAGTGAATCGTTTCCCTAACACAAATATAGCATTCTATCAAAATTACTACCTGCCGCTTTTTCCGCGGACGAGTCTGGCGTCACGCAAATGTTCGTTTGATCATTGAAACATATTTGTCGTAAAATCGAAATCCTACATTTCGCGATGCGTACCCCATACTATACGATATCATACGACACCATACCGACGAACGTTTAAGCCTGACACCTGGGAATTATGCATCATAGGGAACTATCGAACGTTTCTGTCAATCTGTAACTCGAGTACAAATCAGAACTGGAGGAAAGCGAACGATACTGTTTCCTGTGATTGGTTACTCGTGTTTAGAGGTGTCTGGTATGCTGCTAATTATCCCTAATTGTCACAATTACCTTATCACCTTGCTAATACACTGACGTTCGTTAGAGAAAATAAATATTTTAATAAAATGAAATATCAAAATAATCCGATCTCCGCGTATTTCCATGAAAATTCTAACGAATCGTCGTCTTATTGAAAATAATCAAATTCAATAGTAATAAATTATAATATACACATACATATACATATATATATATTAATACCTACCAGATAATATATTTCCATGTTAAATTGAATAAAATGTTAAAAAGATTAATTTCTGTAAATAAAAAACGTGATATTGGTAGCACACCTGTGACAATTGTTGGTGAAAGAGTTATAGCTCGAAAGAGTGACCAAAGATCCGCAACCGATGCCAAGTGAATAGAAGATTTGCGATGCTGCATCTCCCCATACGTTGGCGTCTTTCAACGTCGACCAGGTGGGCGTGATGTACCAGAGAGAACCTTCACCAGCACCTTCCAGTGTGACACCTGCGCGAAGGTGTCTCTTTGAATCGATAACGCCATCGTCTCTTTCTGTCTCTCTCTCTCTCTCTTTCTCTCACTTGTTCATTTACTCACTCACTTACTCACTCACTTGGTCTTACTCCTGTTCACTCTTATAGAAAAACCAGACCACCCTGTTTCTTATGTCCGATTCGAGTCTCGTGCAATCGTACGAGAAACGGATCGGATTCCGTTAGAAGAGGGAACAAAATAGGGAAACGTTTCAACATATTTTTCCAACACTACGATCGAATTGTATGCCTCCCAACGTGTTTCACCAAATGTATCTCTATCTCTCTTTCTCTCGAGGAATACGAGAAAAGCTTTGAAAAATTCATAACTCGGAATATCTTTTTCTTACCCGCTATGTTTATTTCTATCCTTGCGGTTTTGTTATTTGAATGACAATGATGAATTTTCTTATTTAAGAGGTGGGAGGGATAATAAAGTTATTAAGACAAATTTATCAACGATAAGGAAAAATAATGATCGAGAAGACTACTTGTAATACTGAAATATATTTATATATATGTGTGTGTGTTTGTGTGTTTATATATATCAGGCAACACCATAAATACTCGTGGAAACACATCTAGCGATTTTCTTCTACTCTATCTACTCCTCCTCCTCCTACTATTACTACTACTACTACTATTATAATAACAAACACCTTATATCCCGGTTGGCAAAAATACGTGCTGGCGTATTTCACAGTCAAGTGACGCGCAAATTAATTGCAGGATCGTCGTCCAACGTATCCTAGAGTTTTCTTCTATTCTCTGGTGATAAATCGTCATCGTTGTTTCCGCAAAACCCGAGCAAAAATGACTCGGTTTGATAAAAAGAAACATAGAGAACCGGGGAGGAGGAGGGGGAGGGGGGTGGGGGTTGGAGTAAAATGATCTAACAATTAATAAGAATCGTAGCAACGATTGATAAAAATGATTAACCTTTTCGTGTTACTAACGATGTTACATTCTCTAAGGGGTTTCTTATACACGTACGACGATACAAAAGGGTTAAATTTGAGAAAGAAAAAAAAACAAAATAATGTTTGGACTTACCTCGTATTAACAATGCCAATAATACGACATAAGGAAAGATTGCAGTGAAGTAGACGATTTTCCCAATGGATTGGACACCTCGTATCAGACACAAATAGCAGATAATCCAGGCGAGTGTGAGACATCCGAGTAATTCCCATCTTATGCCACCAAAGTTTTCCCACGTGGCTCCACGAATACCGAGAACGTAGTCGCTAGACGCGATCAACGATCATGTCCGTTCAGGATTAGATGGTTTCTTCGATTCATAGCAAATTTCTCGTTTTCACACTACCTGCGCATAGTATTTTACCCCCTACCGTTCGATCTAACACGAACTAGTAACAATTCTAATAGATTTTTTCGCAAAAGAAATTTTATGAAATAATAATAATAATAACGAGAAAAAGAAAATAATAAAATTCGCGATAAAGAAAAAAAAGAAATAATAATAATAATAATAATAATAATAATAATAATATATTATTATATCATTAACAAAAGATAATCCTACCTGAAATATTCCTCGGACGACAATACTCTTTTGTAAAGATGACGAATCGCGGTAGCGTTGTTGTTGTTCTCGTTTTTCAAACAATGCGTGATGTTCCCATATTCGTAGCCAAATTTTTGACAAACTGTATTAATCGGGGTGCAAGTTCTGTTGTAAAATATCGTCGTGGTGTCGTTACTTTGACATTGTAGATCTTGAATACCACTGTAACAGTCTTTAAATGCGAGTAAAAATAAACGCGTTAATTAAATTAAATCGATGCTTATAGAATGAAAACTAACTTTCTTATTCTTATTCTTCGTATTAGAACAAAGTTCTAATCTTTTTGACATTAAAAGTATGATAATGTTTACCGTTGCTGTTAAAGTCGTTATCACAATGTGCCCAAGCGAGATTCGGTGAAAAGGATGCAAAGATATAAAAGATTGTCCATGCCACGATTACCATGTAATAGACTAAAACAAATCCAATAACAACTAAAGTACAATAACCGAGGCCTTGAAAGGCTGGCGCCATGCGCGCAAATGCCTCGTTAGGACCGAGACCAGAATATTGTCCAATTGCAAGTTCCAGAAAGAATATCGGTAAGCCCATTGTGATCAGCATTAAGATGAAAGGCACGAGAAAGGCACCTGGTAAAAAATAAAAATGATATTTGCAACGACGCGAAAAAGAACAAAATTGATGGCAGAGTGCTCCTATCCAAGAGGGGGAGGGGGCTGGACTTATTTTTGTGTAATAAAAAATATATATATATATATATATTTATAAAATAATATATTTATAAAATAAAAAATATAAATTTTTAATTAATTTAAATTAAATTAAAATTTAATTAATAAAATTAAATTTTATAAATATAAATTTATTTATAAAATAAAAAAAAAATATATATAACTCCAGACCTGAAGAAAATTCCCCCCTCACCCCAATTTTGTCTGTGGTCTCGTAAGAAACCGTAAACCGTCGTTGAATATTAGAGGTAAAAAAATAAACACATATGTTTGTAAGATACAAAATGAGAGAGATACCGAAAAAAAAGACAAATTATTCTTTTTAATTATTCCTAAATATTCTCGTAAAGAAAAGAAAGAAAAAACAATTCACAAACATATCTCGTATTGTTTTTACATAAATTTTCCAATTTTTGTGATATTATTACTGTAATGATCGAGATAAAAAAGAAAAAAAAAAAGCAAAAAATATTATACGATGCACGTACTCTCTTTTACATCACTGCATTCTTACTCGGTCGTCTTTACATTTCCCCTAGTTTAGGTGACTCATACCGAATAAAAATAAGAAGGGAAAAGAAGAAAAGAAAAGAAAAGGAAAGGAAAGATACTGTCGAAGGGAAAAGAAAATAGGGGTAAAAAGGATTCAATGGGATGAGAGGAATGTAGAAAAGAAAGAGAAAGAGAAAGAGAGAAAGAGAGAGAGAGAGAGAAAGGAAGAAATTGAAACTCCTAGAATGTACTCTAATGATGCGAGGAGAACGAGATAACTATCGGTATTTCGTAATCCTATACGGATTCATGAAATATTGGAAATTCTCTTCCGTCTGCCTGTATTTTTGAATAATTCATAAAAGAGAGAGCTTACTCGTATCAAGATATCGTAGTCAAATATACGCGTATAAACATATCTAGCTTTAAATTTACACCCACACCCTCACACCCACATACGTATATATTATATATATATATATATTTTAAAGCGAAAATCCAAAGCACGTGTTAGAGACACAAACGGCTCAATTTTCAACGCATACCGGATAACGTAATGCGTTAGGTGTGTATAGTGACGGTTTCCCGAATATACCTACGTAGAAGTTACGTTGCTGATCGAGCAACAGGAAGTTCGATAAAATCTCATTCCCTTCCCTTCTCTCTATTTCTGTCTCTCTCTCTCTCTTTTGTCAAAGTGAAATGAACTAAAAGGAATTAATCGTATTTCGAATCGTCGAATGAAATCGATGATAATGTGATAACGAGATTAATTTGTTCTGACTAATTCCTATCTCATTGACTTATCGTTATTTGAAATATAATAATTAAAGTCCAAAGGTATTAAAAAGAAAAAAAAAGAAAATATAGTCCCTCGAGAAGAAAATGATTCGTAATATAAAAAATTGACAACGCGACGAACAAAAAATATATATTCGATTTTAATTTAACATTTATTATAACGTAACTCTGTTTCTTTTTTTTAATTAGACGGATCAATCGAAAAGTTCGATCGATATTTCTAAATACATTTTGATATAATAGATTTTTTTAATATAAAAAAAATCGATAACAATTGTTCTATCAATATTAACGAAATAATCACGAGCACTGGATTAAATAGATTATATCGATTTAAGTAAAAAAAAACAGGAAAAGAAAAAAAAACACATATCGTACGTGTACGATACATTAACAAATAATTCAATTAAATATATGTTTATATAAATCGTCACGAACCCTCCGGGCAAGCTAATGTATAGCAACACTATACTACTACTACTATTACAACTACGTATGCTACGTTATGTACACTGCGACTAGAGGGGGTGATCTTCGTGGTTGCAATCACGACAATGAACACGCACCCTTCTGATGCGGCAGATGTAGTTGCAGCAGCTACGTAGACACATAACGAAGGATGAACGCGTGTATACGTACAATGCTACCTAGTAGGTATATATATACACATATATATATACATATAGATAGGGGATAGAGAAATAGGGGTAGGAGAAAGGAGAGAAGGAGTAGGAGAAGGAGAAGGGGTGGTTGCACAGGAGTAACTGTACGTGAGGGAACGAACTAGTACTCACGTAGTAGGTATGCCCCCCCCCACGCCTCCCACGCACTTACGCACATAATGTATATACCCTACACGCATAATACATATACGTACCACCGCCATTGCGATATACGAGGTAAGGGAAACGCCAAACATTGCCGATGCCAACGGCATACCCGATGCAGGATAGAACAAACTCGATGGGGTTGGCCCATCCGCCTCGTTCAGTCGCTGGTAGTTCCACCAAAGCTCCACCAACCCCAAGAGAAACCCTCTTTGCCTGCCAATAACATGGACTACGTCATATTTGCATCATATAAATTATCTCAAACTCGACAAAGGGGAGAGTTAAACCGAGAAACAAAGAAATACAAAACGGATTCGCGGTAAGGAAAATCTCAATGATATTTTTTTTAACTGCACGCGAGTTAGAGAGAATTTTAATGAGAATATTATTGAAATGATATTTAACCGAAGTAATATTTATTGAGACGTTAGAAATTTGCTGGTAATGTCGATTTATGGATTATAGATTTTTAGATATTTACGTAAATAAATTTAATATCGTACTGAACAAATTTTATCTACCAAAGTTCACCGATTAGAAACGTTGCTAATTTAATTTGACAAATAAACCATGAAGCTATTTTATATATATATATCATATATTATTATATGCTATTTATATATATATATAAGGATTGTCACTAAGTGTACTGTACTACTGTAGAATTCTTTTATATTGAAATTGAATACGATGTTTCTTATTTTTCATACTGATTTCTATAATTTTGTAAAAGAATCTTCAATGAAAACTCATTTATTTCTAACTATTCGAACTATTCCAACTATTGATATTTATAAGTTATCTACTATATTTTATATTATTATTACATTGATTGACGGTATTATATATATATATATTTTATTTTTTATAAAAAAGAAAAAAAAATGATATCATCGTGATATCGCTTTTTATTCAAACGGAAATGACATTATTAATGAAATCTATCGAGCACACTCGTTCGTTATTTAAGTCAGGAGATAACGGTACGTTGTTTGCTTCGGGCTAACAATTGCAACGTGTCATTTTCATTTGATCGTTTAAAATAAAATAAAATCAAAATCAGAAAAGGAAAAAAAAGAAACATGTACACATATAAATATATATATATATATATATATACATTTTGATATTATTAGAAAATATTTGAAATGAATTAATAAAACCTTCGTAATACGTACCCTTTTATTACTACTCGTACGGGGTGTTATACTTTCGAGATCCATTACGATTTGAAAAAAATATGAAAAATTAATGTGAAAATAAGGAAAAGAAAAATATATATATATATAATATTAACTAGTTATCAGTGTGTTAAATGTTGTCTTGCCAGCCACACACTCGGCTTGGCTCTGCGACATTGACCACAATCTCTTCGATGCTTTACCCATTGGGAAAGATTGTAATACGACGATAGATATCGCGATGATTGTTGGACATTATCTAAAGAAGGATTTCGAGACCACTTCATTACTTTTTTTTTCATCGTCGATCGAACAAATTTCGACTCATCCAAATAGAAAGATTTTTTTCTTGGATGGGTGGGGGTAGGGGGTCGGGGAACTTTTGTTTTTTTATATCTCATTTGATTTTGTAATTATTTAATTATAATTTATTCTCGTCAAACCCAAATGTTTTACAATTGTTTCACGTGTGAACTGTCGTGTTCAACATATTTCATTAATTCTATAATTTTTCTATAAGAATATTGGGGATTCTCATTGTATTTTCGTATCTTGGGATTCGTCATAGAGAGATCGATAAAGAGGAAATGGCAATCTTTTGATTCTTAACTCAAATCAAAAGAAAATAATATTTATTTAACTTATTCGAGTACGATAATAAGATTAAATTTAATATGAATGAAAAGATAAAAATTATTATCGCGAAATAGAATTAAACTCAAATATTCCTATTGATCATTTATCGTTGTATTTCTATCGTGTTTTAATATACATGAGTTTCTTTCTTTTTTATTTTTATTTTCTTTCTTTTTAAATCTTTTTTTTTTTCTCAAATATGATCGATAAATCGTCATTATCACACGTTATATCTCTCGAATGAATCTCGAAACGAATGTAGAACGAGCAAGCTCGTGTTGTAACGATTCAGACTATATCTCTCTTATCTGTAACTTTAATATCGTGAAATTCAAGTACTGCATTCTTCTATTCTCGTTGCATTCTTATGTTAAAAAAAAAAAGAAAAAAGAAAAAGAAATATAAAAAAGTAACATTTCCGTACACCTTTTTCCTTACAGGTATACACGTAACGTTTACATGATTTCACCTTATCGTTCGCGTTATCGATGATATTCAAATGCAAAGCAAAAGGTTATAAGATTTTCGAGAAACGAAAAATACACCGGTATATCTGAATGGCATATCAAAACAAATTTTTTTCTCTCTTATTAGATCTTACTTGTCTGCTGTACACATACATGCATGCATGCATACATACATACTCGATGATATCTCAAATTCTCATGAAAACGTCATATATATATCGATTACTTTGATAAAAGACCAATCGAATTACTTTGATAACGATATACCTAATGCAAGAAGAAAAAAAAACCGAGTCTCTTGCACTTGAAAAATCAAATCGTTACACGTTGTATTCTTATCATTTTTTCCTTGTTTTTTTTTTTTTTAATTTAAACAAACGATAAGTATAAAAGAAATATTGTTTCTTTTTTTTTATTATTCTCAAGTTTGAACTTACAATTAATTAAACGTTCAACACGTTCGTCATCACGTTATATTATCCATATTTCAGTGATGTATATGAATCCATGAAGGCCCCAACACCCAGAGAGAGAGAGATATGGATAACGTTCTTCTTATTCAAATTGAAATTCAATTTTAAATAGAAATTTAATGGAATATAATTAATAACGAAATATTAAATTAACACATATACAAATTAATATATAAATTAAATATACAAATTACATATACAAATTACATATACAAATTAATATATATACATTATAATATAATATATATATATATATACATATTAATATATACATTAATATATATACACAATTAATATATAAATTACATATACAAATTAATATATATACATTATAATATATATATACATATTAATATATACATTAATATATATACACAATTAATATATATACATTGAATATATAAATTAACACATTATACTTTTACATTAATTTATATTTAAGATAAAAAAATATCATTATCGTCGTTCGCGGTTTTACGTTTCGCCGTATTGACAATCGGATTACGTGGGAACCCGGGCAAAAAAAAAATCAAATCTCACCAACGTGTTTAAATAATCGAAATAAACAGCCGATATAATTTTATCGATAATTCTTTCTTCTTTTTCTCTGATATAATAGTCGTCGGGTTCTATCGCGCATTTGCGCGTTCACTTTGCTTACGGCAAAGTTTTCTTTTTATCTATTTCATACGTCAATCTTCTTTCTTTGAAAACTTTTAACATAGGAATCTACGTGGACGAAAATTCGATGGGAAAGAAAAACCTAGAAAAATGGGAGAGTACTATTTCACAGGGCGAAAACGTTGAGTGGAAAAAAACGTTTATGCTTCGAATAGAAAGGGAAAGCCAAAGAGAAAGAAAGAAAGAAAGAAAGAAAGAGAAAGAGAGAGTGAGAGAGAGAGAGAGAGAGAGAGAGAGAGGGAGGAAGAAAGGACATTTCTATGTACGTGTATGTGTACGTATGTGAGGTATGTGAGTTTGCATGTATACGAGAAAGAAAGATAGAAAAGAGAGAGAGAGAGAGAGAGAGAGAGAGAGAGAGAGAGATAGAGGCCGGAAAAGAGATGATCTCGCTATCTCTCGATCGCGTATGTGCGACTGTTGGAATGGAAGGGACCAGTTTGAATAGGAAAGGCGAACAAATCTGCTCGACGAGTTCAGGGATAAAAGGGACGTTTTGCAAACTTGGTTTCACTCGCACGAACCATCTCCCTATATATATATATATATATATATGTGTATATATATGTGTGTATATATCAATGTGTATGCACGTGTATGTAACTGTGTTTCATATATAAAAGTTTATGCATATAAATCGATGTGTGTGTAGGCGTATGGGTGTAGGTGTGTTCCATTTATAAAAGTGTATATATATATATTTTTATATACACACACACATATATTATATATATATGTATATATCAATGTGTATATACGTGTATGTAACTGTGTTCCATATATAAAAGTTTATGTATATAAATCGATGTGTGTGTAGGCGTGTGGGTGTAGGTGTGTTCCATTTATAAAAGTGTATGTATATATATATATATATATTCACATATTTTTATATACACATATATATATATATATATATGTTTGCGTGTGTACGTTTCATCTGTTTTTCGAAATTATATTCGTACGCGCATGCACGAAACGACACGGAATCTTTCACGATTGCGCCAACAAGCAAACAAACAAAAGCTTACAGATTATAAATATCACCTGGCAGCCTACAAATTTCGCGAATTTGTGGCATGTGCAAAATGCGACGATATTCTCGCGTATGTCTAACTCTCTATTCCTATGAGCTTTCTTTATTCCATCCTTGGCTTCTTTTTGATCTATTCAAACTACGTCGAGCTCGTTTTTAAAATATCTCTCTTTGAAAGAAAAAAAGAGAAAAGAAAATAGATGTTGGGGAAAAAAAGGGGCAAACGTAAAAAAAGAAAAAAGAAGAAAGAACGATTGAAAAAAGAAAAAATGGGATGATATATAAGAATGGGAGAGAGAGAGAGAGAGAGAGAGCTCACATTTTTAATAAGTGTATTTTTACCTCGCCATTCCAACTTTTACAATGAAAGAATTTATTAATTGCGTGTGTCTTTTCTCTCTCTCTCTCTCTCTCTTTCTTTTTCCGTCTTTTTTTAAGTGAATATTAAACAATTCGTAATTTTTATGGGAAAAAAAATAAATGTATGATACGCGTATAATCATTTAAAATATTTCATTTTCATTCGTTAAAAGAAGAAGGAAAAATTTAAACGTAAAAAAGTTACATTTATTTTAATATGTACTCTATATAAATTATGTTCATAACACAATATATATATATATATATATTTTAAATATTGAAAATATTCATTCAAAATCTCTGAATGCATAGAATTATTTAATTAGTATTAATTGTTCGTATTGAAATAAGAGACGAGTAGATTAGCTTAATACCTAAATTATACTTATTCGATGTAATTAATTAGGGGATAATCAATACATATATATATACATATATATATATATATATATTTATAGAAGATATTAAAATATTCTATAATAGTTACTAGTATTAAATCAAATATGATACATACATATACATTGTGATTTCGATGATTTCGAATTGAGGATACTAAACGTAATGTTATATATCTATTCTAAGTTTACATGAAGCCCATTATCGGTATTAACGTTTATCCCCATTTGCTAATGCACAAGTAGGTGTATTTTTATTTATTTTTTTCTGTTTTCCTTCAGAGAAAGCACGGCTAACAGATGCAATCAACGTTACCGATGCATTACCCATTAAATCGCCAAATCTATCGGGTTTCCCCAAGTCAACTATTACTACCAATATACTCGATGATATTAACAGTTCTGATCGTAATCGGAAACATCGATATTAGTAAACTTGCTATAATAACGTAAGTTCTCTATCTTGTTTCCAACCTAAGCTAAACAATATGCATTATCTAGCCGATCTAATGGTGTCTGTGTGCATTCAATGGTAATTTGTAATTCGTATGCAAGATAAAATAAATAAAAAAATAGAAAAGAAAAAAAAATAGGAAAAGCAAACGAAAAGATAACGAACGTACATTATTTTGCCGCCGATCTATCTGTTTAAACATGTCAAATAAAACAATATAAAAGGATATGTAAAATAACTTCAAAAAAAAAAAAGAAAAAAAAGTAAATGTAAACGTACCTGACCGATAAAGAAGCTCGGTGTTTTCAATAGCGAAATAAAAAATCAACAAGATCCTCCCGCCCCGCCTTATCGATTTATTTATGCGTCCAATAAAAGACGCGAAACAAATTACACGCTCCTATCGTTCTGTTTATATTCTAAGGTAAGGTAAGAAAAAAAAGAAAAAAAAAAGAAAATCTAACGAAAGGTCACAAACAAATTTCCTCCTCGTTCATCGAACGAAAATAATCCGAAGGTGCGAAGAAATTTTACAGAAATTTGTTTTTTATTCGAAATTTTACCCGTGTTTCTTTTTGTCTTAATTTTTTGTCTACATACAATATTAAACTATTCCAATACGTATAAATATCATAATGTTAGAATATATTCTTTTGATGTACATAAATTTATAAGATTGCATTCAACTAGTCCATACCAAACAGATGTGCTTTTAACAGGTGCTACATAAGGGTATTTCTGACCTACATAAATCCTCAGAATTTGGGTTGGACGATCAATAATAGACAGGTGTGTTTTCGATATCTCTCTACCGTGCAAGGGTACCCCTCTGACCTACATAAATTCTCCAAATTACACTAGAGGAATCTATATCGAACACAGATGTATTTTTATTGATAAGTATCCTGGTGTGTATATGTATATGAGTATATAAAAATATATCCATGGTATATGGCTGACCTAAAAAAATATTATTCTTGTTGGACTAACAATAAAACATTCTTAAATATATATTACACCTACCTATAAATATTTGTAGCCCGGTACAATTTGATTCCTTTCGAAAGCACGGCCATATAAGCCATAAACGTTTATGGGAATATTATGTTCCCACATAGAGAATAATATTCTTATCATGTGTGTGTGTGTGTGTGTGTATGTTTTGCTATTAGTAAATCATTCTAATCTTTTAGAATCTGTTTTGTGTGTAGAACCAACGAAGGACCAGTAAATGACTAGTGGAATGCTTACGATCGATATGCAAATTCCAAGTCACGTTTACAAAGTTACTTCTTCCGTCTATATATACTACTAACTTATGGGGGAAATAACTTGAAACAGATAAAACGAGATAAACGAGGGAAGCAAGGAACTTAAGGTACATGCTAATGATTTCATCTCTTCCTCTCTCCTTGATTTCGTCAAAATACTGTAACGTTCTCGGTTGAGACAACTGTATGCTCATCTAACGTAACAGGTAGTTGCGCTAAAGAAATAGGAACTCTCGTTCGTGCAGAACAATGTAGCACATATATCATAGTATCTCGGTTCTAACGATAATAATGATTTCTTATTTAAAAAAACAATCTCTATTTGTAGACTAGAAAATACTAATTTAAGAAAAAGAAATAAAGAAATATCATTCACCTTATGTTTATCATCCAAGTGAAATTAATGCAGAAGAAAAAATATTACAAAATTCGCTAACTTTACGAGCTTCGAGTATTTTAGTGGTCCTTTATCTTATTATTTTTTTGTTTTTGGACTTTAAAAGAGAAACCACCCGAGAACAGTGAATTTTTAGAACCGTGAAACGTCGATAACCATTGCTCTAAGATTATCTTATACTATAATACTATAAATAATATAGTATAGTCTTTTTTTACGATCACAAAACACCCAAGCACAAAAAGTTGATGGTTGTGCTATTTAAAATAAACTGTTAGCCCTGACTGATTAACATCTTTTTATTCGCTTTATTTTTTATTTATATCTTCTTCAGAAGTATTATGCAACTGTCGCGATATAATAATAATAAAATATAATAGAAGTTAATGTGTGCGAAGTCTGTTATTAAACAGTTATCGTATATAAAAACAGTACTTTATTATCTAAACGTTTTAAAATTATCAGCCGTATATATAAAAAGTTCGTATATTTTACGTAAAGATTTCTTAATGATCAAATTATAATTTTTCTTAAAAATATATTGTACATACTTAAACTTTAATATTTCACTTAAATATGAATGATTATGAAGACGATTATTTAATTTAAACAGCGAGTAATTAAGCTATTCGAGTGAGCCACTATAGTGGCTCATCGACCTGGAAAAAATAATCGCAAAAGCCACTTTAGTGGCAGGCCAGCTAAGCACCATATCGGTAATTGCAGTGCTCTACCTTTATCTTTTCGACCGTCGGTAACTACCACTGTCGGTAACTGCCACTGTCGGTAACTGCCACTGTCGGTAACTCCCACCGTCGGTAACTGCCATCGTCGGTAACTGCCACCGTCGGTAACTTTCCTATTTTTAAAACATCAATCGTTTTTAATGAGAGTTTGTACTTTAATAATATTGACCGTCAGGAACCTAAATATAAAATATTACCGACGTAGAGTAAAAAAAATTTTAAGTCTACTATTACCGACGGTGGCAGTTACCGACGGTCGAAAAGATAAAGGTAGAACACTACTATTACCGATATCGCCTTAGCAATGTTACTAGAATTTCAATAAATTTTAAACTCGCTTATTCTAGTAACTTCTTTCAATTATTAATAACTAATTAAATAATTATTTAATAAAGTGAACAATTATGAATTTTGATTGAGCATTTAGTTAGCAATTAAGAGCATTTATTCATTTTTTTCAGCTGTTGAGATTCCATGTAAACTTTTTTGCGGTCTCAATTTTAAACAAAGTCAAAGGCTGCACTTTGGTGCAACTTAACACATACGATTATGACAATCCACAATTTATACATATTTTCTAGAAATGGTTTGTTGCTATATTATTCTGAATGGAATAGGCTGAATAAATCTGGAATAACAAAAGAAGAGGTACATTTAATACACTTAATTTTTCTATTTTTCATTGATACCAAAATATTTTTTGGTTAAGTCCTCTTGTCATATGTCATGTTTCATTTGCAATATTAATTCTATATTTTTAGGAAGCAAAATTGATGTATGGAATGCTGTTTTCCATAAAATCATTTGTAAGTAAAATATCACCTTTAGATCCAAAGGAAGGATTTTTGTATTACAAAACAAGTAAATATACTCTACATTATTTTGAAACGCCGTCTGGTTTAAAATTTGTATTAAATACGGACAATGCAACCCAAAATGCAAGAGAATTGTTACAACAATTGTATCGCGAGGTAAATGAAGAAATATAATTACCATTAATGAAACTTTGAATTTTAACAGAAGAAAACTAAAGTTACAAGATACACTAACTTTTATTTAAATTATACACAGTTGCAGAAATACATCAGTACCATCTCTCACTTTATAATCAGTAAAACTAAATACTTAACTGTTTCAAGGAAAACGAAAGGAGAAGTTTCACATGCATTCTTATATACCAATTCATTACAGATAGAAAAATAAATTATATTTACAGAGTTTAATTCAAGATATATTATAGAAGAAATATACAGGGGTGGGTTGAAAAGTTGTGAGCCTAACACATTAGAGTCAATTTAAAATCCCTCCTCGTGTTAGGCTCAAAACTTTTCAGCCCATCTCGTAGTAGGTTTTAAATTCTTATATTCATAGTCATTTATTAGAATTAACACTTTTTAGCCTATCCATGTTAATTTTTTTCTATAATATCTTTTGAATTAAACTGTAAAAATTTTATTTTTTCTATCTAACATGGAATGAATGAATTGGTATATAAGAATGAAACTTTTACTTACTGCTTGTACAGTATTGTAGTATGATTCTGATGGAGCCTTCTCAACTGTGTAGAATTTAAAAAAAAATAGGCTTCCTGTGTCAACATTAATCTACCCCTTATTAGGTATTTATACGTATGTATTATTTTGTTCAGGTATATTTGGAATACGTCGTGAAGAATCCACTTTGTCAACTGAATGAACCAATACAAAGTGAATTATTTAAATTAAAAGTTGACGAGTTGTTTAAAAAGTCGCCATTATTTTTAAGCAGATCGTTATAGCCAAAGAAATTCAGAAAAATACTTGTACAATTAGAGTTGTAAAATATTATTATTATTATCATCATTATTATCATGAGAGAGGAAGAGAGAGAGAGAGAAAGAGAGACAATGAGACAATGAGACAATGAGACAGTGTGAGAGAGTTATTTTTTATAGTGGTCTGATTCAGGGCCATCAAACTTTTCCATTTGACTTCACTTTTACCCGAGCAAATATTTTCTAAGTATAAACTCTATATTATCTTATCTTTTGCTATCATAAATTCACAAATGTAGTATACGCATAGCTTTTGCCAAATTGATTTTAAATCAATTTTGTAATTTTGCTCAAATTTCTATAACTTTCAAATTTAATTACTTGGCCTTGTATGGAGATCCCACACTTTGAAAAGTCCTATCCTATTCATTACATATATTGGGTTGGCAACTAAGTTCCCGCCGTTTACTAATTTTTATTAAAAGTCTATTTTTCAATAAATATTAACAATTTATTAATCAACGATGTATTCTTCCTAATTAAAATATAAACAAACAGAGAGAACTTAGTTGCCAACTTAATATTATACATATGTGTATGTTGTAATATATAATTATAAGAATAATTAAAAATAAATAACGGTAACTGAAGGAATTATTTTAAAATTATTCTTTAATTACATTGCACAGTATACCTCTAATTTTACATATATTTTGCTATCTTTATTATCTTATATTATAGAGCTCGCACTATGTAAAACTTCCAGGTCTTGAAACTTTTGTTGTCCCATATATTATATCTTTCAATACTTTTAACAAATATGAGTGTCAAATATCGAATATTGTACATGCTATGAATGATCATTTGAATATGACACTAAAATAACGAGTGCCCTGCTTATACGTTGACGATGAAATACAGATAATTAGGGTATGCAAATTCTTAATCATTTAAATGGCCATTGTGAAAAGTTTATAATTAGTACAATTAAATGTTAAGTTTTTATTGGTACTTAAATTGATATTTCAGTCATACTGTATAGTAACTCAAATATTATATTCTTTTTCTAGCGATACTTGTAGTTTAAATCGTTTTAACGTTTTTAACGTTTGCGTTCTGAAACATTTGAAAAATTATATATTATTTTTACATATATATATATATATAGTATTTAAACAAAAATGAAAAAAAAAACTATACACGTGAGCGAAACAAAACTTGTGAAGTATGGCACAGCACTTCGAAATCTGTAAATTGTCTCTAGAAATAATATTAATAAATCCAAATATTAAATATTGTAAATAGAATCGGAAATTTGTGTTTTTTTAATCAATCATTTCCTTTCTTTATAATATAATACTTTAATAATGTTAATTGTTACCCTTAGTATGTGATACCTCTGTTTCTTTTATCTTTTATATATATATTATGTTTAAAGTATAAATTGATAGGCAAGAAATATCTACGTTAATATTTGCGTTCTATTAAAAGAAGAAAAAAAAGAAAAGAAAAGCAAAATGAGATTATACTGCGCACAAGATGGTATAACATAAGAAATAGAGAAAGAGAAAGAGAGAGAAAAGCAATGATAAAAGAAAATGCAAAATAATGTTATAAAAGAAATAATCACTTTATTCATATATCATATATATATATATCATATATATATATATACATATATCATATATATATATATTCATATATCATATAAATATACCTTCAAACAAGCATATAATATAATATATATGTTGTATAAAGGTAGATCTATAATACCTTATGCTTCTCTATATATATATATAGCCACTTTTATCATTGCCAAATCACCAAAGGTTCTGTAAAGTGGGAATGATCAAACTAAAATACAAGTGATAACATAGACAAAAAAGTGTATATATATATATACTTTTAGAATAATACATATTTATTATATATATATATATATGTACAGTCAACCCTCCTATAACGCGGCATTCTGAGAACGCGATTTCCATATAACGCGGTACGCACTCACCGCGTTATAGGAGGGTTGACTGTATGTGTATATTTATATATACGAAAAAAAAAAATTATATTATTAGCGTTTAACTGAAAATGCAAAAAATGTATCCTACTTAAATGTGAAACTCTTTTTTTTTTCCAAGATCATATATACGTATATATACAATCTTGCTTAAAATGATTTTCGTTTAACGAGAAAAATGAGAACAAAAAAAAAATAATTCTTCATTTCGAATTCGTTGATGAAAGCTACCAAGATTGAATAATAAAATACGGTCAATCATTTTTTTTCAAATACGAAAGACGTAATTTCGTTAGGTATAAAACTTATACTTGAACCGGGAATATATAGGCATACGATAAAAAATATCACATGAGAAAAAGAGACAGTTAGAAGGAGAGAAAGGGATAAAAAGAGATTATGACTTTCATCGTTTCTAAACTCTGGGCTTTTTGCAATTACAAGTATATACACACTCACGTATATATATAAATACGTAAACACGTGCAGGTAGAATAGCGTACAAACGCATTGTATGCGAGATGACGAGATTGTTTTATTGCTAGAATGACAAATTAAAATTTCATTTTTTTAAGGGGAAAAATTTTTATTATTTTGTTCTTTTATTTTATATGCTTGCACCCTGCATTACGCGTCTAGTTTTATAGCGATACGTTTTGTGTACATGACTGTACAATTTATGCGATTAAATTTTCATATATCACACACTATGCACTTAGTATAGTGCATGCGTGATGCATATGTATGTATATGTAAATACGCATATCCTACATATCCAGATACTTCGAGAGACGTATGTATATTGCTACATTCGTACTCAGTCTTCGTTTTTTCTCGTTTTTTTTCTTGTTTCTTGTTTTTTTTTTTTAATTTTCTTTAACAATGTGAGCTTTCGTCAATAATACGTTTAACATCGCATGATGAAAATCCTTGATTATTTCCTGAATTTTGTAATACGGCTGAGATTGGTTCTTCTATTACCGATAATCTTTTTTCACGATCCGTAGATACTGTCGAACTGTGAAAAAAAACATTTCTCAATGTGGCCACGTTAATGCGTTCTACGGATGGATGTTCCTCAATAGTTGTATCAGTGTTCAATTCCTTATTTGAATTCCTACGAAAATATTATGATTACTTGTATTTATATAACTAATTAAAATTAATATATTAAAACAATATATAATAATAATCAATGATATTGAAATGAAATCAAAAGATAAGAAAATAATTACGTACTTGGAAAACTTTTGAGTATCTAATTCCTGTTCTATCTCTTTATTTCGTTTTCGTCTACCACCAGTCGTCCTGTTATTGGCATTGCACGTTCCAGTACTGGTTTGGTCTCTATCTGCTTCAATAAAACTAACGTGATCGTCGAACCGTACACGTTCAGAACCTCCATCTTCTCCACATACGGTCCAATTGCTCGAATCGCTGTGTTGTCGATCCAAAGGTGGTTTACGACGCGTACGTTTTGCTAGACCCGGTACTACCTCCTCTAAAGAACTCAAAGAAGTTGCTTGTCCAGCTGAGTCCATATGACCTCCAGCAGTAGAATTTGCTGTTTGATCTCCTTCCGTACTTCTACCACCGCTGATCGAGCTACTGTCCATCTAATCGTGCGTTGGGATATTAACATCTTTTTGTTCAATAATTTCAATAAGAAAAAAATGATATATATTATATTTGATCATATATATGTGTGATTGGAGAAAATTCATAAGTAAAAGTGTGAATAATTATAAAGGCAAGAAACGTTACGATATGAATGGTTTTCTGGAAATGAGAGAGTATGGGTACATGCGTGTGTTTAGCGTGGATGTGAGAGGATACGAGAAGCGGCGATATAAAAGAAAGAAATAAAGAGGAGAGAGTCGAATAAGAGAGTCTAAGAGTTTAAGAGTAAAAAAGAGAGGCTAAGCAGCTAAGAGTAAAGAGAATTTAGAGAGATTTAGAGTGAAAGAGTGGGGTCATGAAAAATATCCTACATATATATACATATATATACCTTGAAGTTAAGAACTGAACCTGATAATGCTCTCGTAGATGCTGCTCCATCATCGAGAGCTAACGAAGCATTAACAGATTTTTCTGATAGGCTCGTAGCAGCCGAAGCTGTTTCGCTGCACAGACTACATCTTTGTGTTGAAGTTACATCTGCTTGGACTTCCAATCTTGAAAAAAGAAAGAAAAAAATATACAAAAAAAAAGGATTAAAAGGATTATATTTAAAAATACAAATTGTTCATTTAATTATATACAATACCTTTGTCCACCGGGAAGAACACTAGAAGCAATGCTTCCTGCTAAACTGAGCCCAGCTAATGCAACATTACTCGCACTTTCACGATCATTTTCTCGGCCCAATTTTTCCAGTTGACTGCCACTACCCAATGACAAGGATGCTTCCCCTATTGAAGGATTACCAACACGATGACTGGCTACGTCTATCGATGCTGCATCTAAATATAACAACAGGATTTAATTTGTTTCTGTCTTATTACAACTTTATGTTTCCCTTGTTATTAATGTAATCATCTGGAAAATAATAATTTACCGCCGGCATTGCGAACACCCAAGGCACCCATTAGTTCATTTTCATCATCGAAATCGAATCGTACACCGGTACCATTAGTGGATACTCCACAACCACCGCTGCGACATAAAGAAACCGGAACCACGCCGTAGACGTAGAACAAAAGAATTGGTACACCAATTCCAACTGCTAAACCTGCCAATACAGGCGACACTAAAACCTACGGGAATAACAAAATCATATTACAAACTCATCAAAATATATCTCAAAATTATCGAAAATATATTTTAATATCCTCCCTAAGAGAAAATATCTGAAAAGCATCGGTTTTTTCTCCCCTCATAGAAAGAATAAATTCAGGTCAATTAATTAGGGTTTCCCCAATATTACAAAAACTCTTTTTATATATTTTTAACGATTGGAAAAAGTATAAAAAAGAAAAAACAGGGGAGATGAAAAGAAAGAAGAAGAAGAAGAAATAAAAAAGGAAGATGAAGGAAAGGAAAGCGGATAGAATCGTATAAGGGAGGTATAACAGTAATTCCCAAACTACTTTTTTGTTCAAATCTCTGCCTGTTCAAAGAGTAATTTGCTGATTCTCCTTGAACGATATTATTAATTCTACATATGTTTGTACGTAATTGAAATGAGTTGCTGTATAAATCGTAGGGGAAAAATTGGAGACAATTTTCCGGTACACCTGTGGGTCAGTTGTGGTACACAGTTTGAGAACCGCTGTGGTTTAAGGTTTAAGAGGAGTATGGTTGGGAAAAGGATATTGATCTGCTGGAAGAGAGAAGTATCACGCGCATGGCAGATACTTTCTGTCCCCAGCTTGTGCCGGCAGAGGCAGGTGGTGGTGGTGATGGTGGTGGTGATGGTGGTGGGGACCACCTCTTCTCCATCAGAAGTCTGATAAGGTTGATAGGCGAGAGGAGAATAAGATCTTAAGGGAGAGGATCGTGTCACTGTTTAGGTACTACTTAGTCGAGTTTAGTCTTTCGTATCGTTTTATTCGTAAGAATTGAATCATTTTATAACAGGAACGAGAAAGTGAGAGAAAAAAGGGAATAAGAAAAAAAAAAGAGGGATAAATTGATAGAAAGAGAAGAAAATAAGCACCGATTTGCGTTAAAGGGTGTGCCGTGTTACCATTCGAGTCTTGTCAAAAAGTTACTTGGAGTGCTAGGATAGAAAATTTAGCTAATTGACTTGGATCTCTTAATTTGACCTAAAGTGTAATAAAAAAAAAGAAAAGAAAAGATGAAATTATAACAAGTGTTAAGGACGTGTTGGTTGTTCGACATTTTTTTTAATTAAACAACTACTTCTCATCTTTCACGTTCTCTTTCTCTATTTTTTGTTCCTTTTTCTTTTTTTTTTTTTTTTAATCTCTAGTTTCTACCGGATTATTCTTTTTCTTTTTCTTTAGGTTATTCTTTAAAGATATATATTATTATGATATTTGCATTCGATCTAGCCAAAGAGGAATTGTTTGTCGTATAAGAGACGGGATCGTTGCCCCTTGAGGACAATAAATAATGTCAGATTACGAGGACAGTGAGGATTATTGCGGAGAGGAGGAAGTGATTCCTAAATGGGAAATTACAAGGGAGTGGCTTAAAGGAATTTTTTCTGAATATTATATGCACTCGGTAATATTTATGTAAATAATATTTCAAATATTATTTTTAAAATAGTCGATTTTTTGATTGAAACAAAATATAATAGTATTTCAAATAAGAAACGAAATTTCAATAGATAAAAGATTAGTTAAGTATTAGTTAGATTTTGATGATCTAAAGTATCAAAAATAAAATATTTGTATTTTTTTGAATTTTAAATAAGTATTATATATTTTTAACAGTATTTAGTTTGAAGATAAATTGTAAAAAAAAAGAAAACAAAAAGAATTAACGTAACGTAAAAGGAGATAAATAATGCACTATTTGAAATACTATTTTAAAGATTTTCTACAATAAATAAAAATATCTTCTTTTTCAAATTATTTACTGCATACTAGGTTGATATATGTGAATTAAAAACCATATCGGTACGGAAACCTGATGCAACCCTGTCGAACGAAAACGTTCTCTGTGATATTACTTACGCCGAATTTGACCTCATTGGTCCCATTGATGTATCCGAAATGAGAATCGTCATCAAACGATTACCAGCAGATCTTTTTAATCGCTTTTTCGTAACGGAGGGTCAATACGATCTACGTGAAATCAAATTTTATACCAAGGTAAAAAAAAAACAAAAGAAACTGTATATATAATTCTGTGTTATTTCGAATTTTTGTTTTAACTGTATTGTATCATCAACATCTAATTTATCATTTTAGATAGTACCGGATCTTAAACTACTACAGCCACAGGGAAAAAAAGTGAGAAGAATAGAAGGACAAACAACTCCTGATGATCCATTAAAATTATTAACGTGTTATTACGCGCATTATAGTCCACCAGAAAGAAACGATGATAGTCCTAAACAGACAGACGCCGACAGTTTGATACCACCTGAGTCTGTATTGGTCTTATCCGATTTTGATTTAACCAGCTTTTCATTCTCCGAAGGATTATCAGTTCCTCACGCTAAAGCTGCATTAGATTCGATAGCCGGGATACACGGATTGTCTCTCTGTATGAAAATGAGGGACGACAAATCTTTGCCAGATCGTTATCCGTTCTTATTTCAAAAGACCAAAGCAACTGATTCTTATCAACAAATGGTAGAACGTGGATTTTCACAATTAGCTAACTTTTTAGAATGTTTGCCAGGTCTCGAGCCTGTTCTTGAAGCTTTGATGGCACTTCGACCAAAAACCAAAGACATCATCATGAATCTTCTTGCTCCAGAAAGTCCAATAGCAACGATTACGCATACGGATTTCTGGTGTAAGAATCTTCAATTCGCTTATACTCCTGGTATCATCAAGTGTTACATTATCGATTGGCAAATGGTCGCTTATAGCAGACCAACGAATGACGTTGCATTATTATTAGTTAGCTCCCTGCCAAGCGAATTACGCCGTAAATACACTCAATTTCTTTTGGATGCTTATTGGAATTCTTTGAACGAATGGTGCTCAATTTACGGCCTTGATATACCCAAAGAATTGGGTTACACGAGAGAAGATCTTTCTAAGGATTATAGAAAGTCTCAATTATTAGCACTGTTGTTATGTATTGGCTCGATAGACATAGCCTTGGAATATCCGCAAACGAAGCAACGTTTAATTGACGTTCTACAAGATTTACACGAAGATGGTATATTAACCGAAGAAACTGCAATAACGAGGACGGAAGCAGAAGCTTAAAAAGCGTTCCTAAAAACGAGCTATTCCGAACAAAATCATATTATCGTTTCGCTGATATCTGCTACTGTAAACCTTTTCAATAACCTAACTAAATATGCGTATATGCGTAGAGTACATCTATTTCAGCGTGCGATTATGCTGTGCATAATATTGAAAATGTGTTTTATTATTCATCATTTTATATTCATTAATAAGTGAGACATTAATAGAGAAAATGATAATAACAGTATTTATGGGTGCTTCTATCACTATTTATGAGTCAAATACCGATCATATTATTCTAACGAATTTAAAAAATATATCAAATCTGTTTTTTAAACTAATTTCTTATGTTAATTAAGAAAAAAAAGAAAATAACAAAAAATAAGCCAGTTTTGTTTGAATATAAATAAAATATTACACTTCGATGTTGTCATGAAAAAATATCAAGCCTCTTCAATACGTGCGTATAGACCACGTGTCTCCGATCATAGAAATATGTGTCAAATTAAAATTACAATAAAATGTCAAGGTAGTGATGAAAAAAAAAGCAAAAAGAAAACTCTGATAAAAAAAAAATATATAAATGTATAAATGGATAAGACATTTCTTCCGACTTACCGATGCAGTAACACCACCTGCAATAAAAGCATTTCTCTTGTGCTTGTTGGCTTTCTTATATCTTGTGTATAATTTTCTTCCAACCCATACCGGTATACCTACGATAAAAAAAAAGTATATACATATAAAATGTCAATGATAAAAATTCCTCTAATGATAAATATATATAATAAATAAATATATATTCACCGATAATCATTGCAGGTACCGCTATACCAGCAACCAAAGCAATTCCAACAGGAGCACCAACGAGAGTTCCTAGCTGCCAAAGAATCTTCTTCTTTCTGGACCACGGCTTTTTACCCCAAAAAGTACAGCCAGAAGGACTGTTCAAAAATAATCGAAACGTATCATTAAAACATGTTGAAATTTTTGCCTAATATAATTGATATCATTAATCAATAATAATATTAATACCTAAGATAATGAAGATCACTGATTTCTTTCATGCAAAGCCAACAAAATTCGGCTCCACAAACGGCACATGTCATATGATTACAAGTTCCATCGTCCATTTTAACGATGAGAGCTTGACATCGTGGACATGGTTTAATATCATCTCCTGAAAGAATAAGAATGGCATAATAACCGAAAGAAAGAATAATGATAAACAAATGCAAACTTATAAAATAAAAATACATACTGTGCTGCGAATCACTTTGACTAAAGCTAAGAGAAGAACTTCGCTCGTAATATTGCGAACGCTGAGCTCTAGCTGCATCGCATGTTTGATTAGGATGCCATCGAGCTTTACAATGGTAACAAAAGTATGAATCGCAACCGGGTCTTTCGCATCGTAATTTTGGGCACGATGCGCAACCACTTGCGATTACAGCAAAACTACAATCCGGCGCTGGACACCATCTTGCGTCGGGTTCGACAGCAAGAACTCTTCGTACCATAAAATCTTCATATTTTTCTAACTGAGCTGAATCATTTAGAATCATTCGAATATCTGTTAACAATTAAAACCAAAACAAAGGTACGTCTTAGTGTTTTTCGTTAAATAATTTTGTTTAGATAAAATTGATATAATACGTGAAAAAATATTGTTAAAAATTTAATTAATTTTTCACCATTAGGATGAAGTGGTTCTGAACATACAGGACAAGCTATATTAACTCTTGATTCGGAAATCTCGATCTTAAGGTATTGTTGGAAGCAATCATAGCAGGTACGATGATGACAAGATTGTATAACAGGAAATAATTCAATTGGTAGATCGGCTAAACATAGCGGACACTCCATTAATCCACTCTCATTACTCTGTAATAGAAAATACGAGGAAGATGTTAATACAGGCAAGAATTATTCAATCTCGGGAAAATACTATTATTAGAAAAATATCTTATTCTTTTGACCAAAGGTCGAAATATTGATGACAGAAAAAAAAGGGAATTTTCTACAATACGATTTCCTCCGAACATTTCTTCTCAGTCGAACTTTAACAGTTCTATAAATACCTTTCCGGCAGAAGAAAGTACAGAGCCTTTGCTGGAAGCACGTTGTAGGTCTATGTTGTAAAATTGATAATGGCTTGAACCATTACTTACTCTGGCTTCTATAAATACTCTACTGCCCGCTGGATCTTTAGCTGTAAAAATGAAAAAGAAATGGAACAAGAGAAAAGAGTCTATGTATTTTTACGATTAATAAATAAATACAAAGTTACGATCGGTGGATTAATTACCTTTAGTGTTACTTCTATTACCAGAACTAGGAGCTCGGACTATTCTTCGACCAATGAGTGGACTTGAGTATAATAATCTTCTTAAGGAAAATCTTGGAAATCTTCGAGCACGTGGTGGGGGACCATTACATCCTCCAGAAGCATTATCATTTTCTTTGAACATCTTGGAAGTATTCTTGTAATACTGTTACAATATCATTCTTCAATTCAGTCAATTAGATAAATTAAAACCTATGACAACAACAAAAATAACAACAGTAATAATAAATAAGACACGTTTAAATATCATTCATCAAATTGATAATATAAAACTATATTATTATTTCTTAAAACTTTCGTACCTGAATAATAATCATGAAAAATATACCTTACATTTTTACATTTTAAATACACGATTAATTCTATTATATTTGATTAGACTGCAAAAAATTATTTTTCGATCACGACACAAAGATAACTGTATCTAATCCAAGCACGTATGACATTTCACGGAAAAAAAAGAAAAGAAAACCATTTTTCAATTTAATGAGTCATACCATACGAAATTCTTACGTACGTGTGTCGCATCATTGAGACTAAGATTTTTATTTACCTTCAATTTATATACGCATATTGAAATTATTTAAATTAAACGAATTAAGTCAAATCATTTTGAATTTGAATTTCAAATTTTACATTATTAGACTATTTTATTCGTGAACTTTGTGTTTCTCTTCTTCTTTTCTTTTTCTTTTTATTTTTTTAATCGATCGTAACAATTAACAATTATTAATTATTATAATATTTGTGGAAACAAGAAAAGAAAATACGTTTAGATCATCGAATTTTATTCGAATACTCTCTCAATATGTTTGATCTTTTCTCAAAGTAAAAATAACACGATGTAAAAGAAACATTATTTTTCTCTCTTTCTTTTTCTTTTTCTTTTTCTGTACGATTTCTCCGCGCGTATACAGCACGCATGAATAATCGGTATGTCGAAATATTTGAAAATCACGTAATATGAGAAATCATTTCGACACGTTTAATTCATAAGACATTGTTCTTAGTATTTTTCATATTCGAACAAGATTCTAAAAATGGACTCGTTGTTTATGTAATGCAATTTATAATAGTTTTTCATTCGTTCTGTTCAATGATTATTACATGGATATCTTACATTTATTAAGAAAATAGGAAAATTTGCAGAAGGTTACAGTACGAAAAATAAAAAAAAAAAAAAAAAAACAAGAATATCGTAATAAGAATTATTTACATGTTATATCGCAACGATTATTTGCATAATTAAAGTAAATTACAAATTGAAGGCCTTGCATCTAATTAATTTGTCACGCAGATAAGTAATATTTTTATAAGCGAGCTTTTAAATAAAGTGGTAAAAACAGAAAAATAAAAAGAAAAAAAACTATTACATAAAATAGTTCAATATAATAACTCAAATAATAAATAATATGTATAATAAATACGATATGCGAAAGTGCAATTTATTGTTCATTGAAAATCAATTAATCATGAAAATAAATGAGCATTTGACAAGGTGTATCATAAAACAAACGCCATTTGCATAATGATCCAAGCGAACAGGTAAGTTAGGTGATACACACTTTTATATGTGCGTGAACATAACGAGTGAGTAATATTTTTGAAGTAGCATTGACCTCTTCGTTTTAAAAAGAGAGATCGTACAAGTACGTCAATCAATGAGATCGATTGATGAGCGAAAATATGAATGAATAATTTGGCTAATCGAATGAGAGAGAGAAAGAAAGAGACAGAAAGAGAGAGAAAGACAGAGACAGAGAAAGAGAAAAAGAGAGAGGAAAGAATGGAAAAAAAATCAAGTAAATAAAACAAAATAAAAATATTAGGGGACAAACGAGTTACTCAGATGACTAGCATTAATGCAGAAGAAGTAAGAATTTAAACGCAATAAATTCGAAAGCATAAAGAGAGAGCATAACTACAGTTGATAGAAAGTATTAAACTCACCTATTTTTTCAGAACTTTCGTAAGAATTCTACAACACACTGGAAGATCACAGTATTATCGAAATAATTGTTAATTAAGGCCGATTAATAAATTCTTTTTGACTTATTTTGTTGGTTAAGGATATTCGCTTGACATAACAGCTGACTGGATTCCGATTATGGTATTATCACGGGTTACGTTACTTGTCAGAAGAACATTAAATGTCCATTGACAAGTTGCATAAGGCGCCATCTTGGATAAACGCGCGTTTTGCCAATCCTGTCCAAATTATAGATTATTTTTCTTATTTTTTATAACAATTTTTATCGTTAAATTCATTTTTATACACACTTGTGATAAAACTATACGACTTAGTTTTACAATATTAATAAATTAAATTGTACGTTGTAATTGAAAACTGAACATTCGTTTGAAATGTCCAATAGCTGTTTAGAATTTGTGCGCAGTATACGCCAATTGGACAAACGATTAAGCGCCTCTTAACCGAATACAAAAAAAAATTAAATCAAATTTACAAATCAAAATAAATGATAGCGAAAAATAACTTATTATTACGAAAAACAATACATATACTAATTAATAAAGTAATAGATTGCAAATATATGACCACAAAAACGATATTTGTATAAAAAGATAAACAAATTATTTGTCATAGTGACGCTCTTTTTCCCGCACATTTTTTTCGAATTCAAACGAGGTATTATTTGATTGTTAAGAATGAAATTAGCGCAAACAATTATTTACATAAGTTATTATTATAAAATTGATGTTTTTGTCAAGTATTTTACACATCAACACTTCCAAATGATATTTTACTTCGATTCTAATACGCATACATATGTTAAGAAAAAATGTTAATGGATAAAAAGGATTGGCGTTCGTTGGATATATAATAATTTTTTTTTTTTTAATGAAGGAGAGGTCACCAAAATTTCGGTTTATGTTCGTTTTGTTTTGTTCTTTGTTTGTTTTGTTTTGTTCAATGTACTAATGAGCAGTCTATGTACAGAAATGTTTTATTCTTAAATTATGCACAAATTGCAATCAATACAAATGTATCTGAAACAAGCAAGTTGGAGGATATCTCAGTTTTTGGGCTGCCATAAAAATATTCAGATTATATGGCAGCTGTTTTGTTAGGTGTCAATGTGTTGCATTAACCGCCATGCGTTTTTTGCAAAATCCATGAGACACGTCCGATTAGTTGTCATATCCGGAAGAAGAGATAGCTGTTTTAAATTGATAACTGAATCTTGAATATCACTGATAATCAATTTAAAACAGTCAATCATATCTATTTTATAGCTTAGTATAGTAAAGCCAGTTTATTTTTTTTTCCTTTTTTTTTTTCAGACATCCACATTTCGACTAAGTAGTATTATAGTAATAAAGGTATGCGCTAAGTCTGCACTTCAGCTAGATATCATAAAACATCTATCATTCCCTCTCTCTGGCACATCATACATTGGTATTACTAAGTATACGTTTACTTTCTTTTTAAATCATACGAAACAATGCAGAAATGAACTTCGTATCAAATTCTAATACTTGATATAGCATGCTTATACTGTAGTAAAAAAAAAGCTAAATCCACGTAAAGAAGTGTACTCAGAAATAAAAGTCTAATTCCTTGTGCACACCCGTTTGTGTTTTCCCATATAATCAAAGAAGTCATTTTAGCATTCATCGTGGTATTATTAATCAACACTCAGTATTGAAACATAAAAATCTAGTGTCGTTAACAACTCTATTAATAACCGTAAACCAAGAAGAAAAAGAAAAAAAACTCAAATCTTGTGAAGTAATAGAAGGAACATCATTGGGAACACCTTAGAACCAGGATTTCTTACAGCTGCCGCCTACCATTGTAAATTTAACAACGAAATCCACTTTTTCTTGTATCTCATTAAATTTCATCCCAGTTATGACGCTAAGCAACTTAATCAGTGGTACAAATTCATTCGTTAAATATCATTACAGGTTCTATCTGTAAAAATTAATGAATCGTCTATTAAAATGTAGATACGAAGGACAAAAAAGATTCTTTCTTTCTTTTTTCTTTTTCTTTTTTTTTCATTCATGGCAGTTTTACAGTTCAGAAGAATATTCTCAGCAAACTGTATATAATATGAAAATATTTTCTAATTACTATGATTAACAATTTTACACTTCTATTATTATTTTTCGTTGAATTAGTATACTTTTTTTTTCTTTTTTGTTCTATATTTTTAAGACATATAGAAAATAAAGTATAATATTTAAATGATTCGTTAGAATTAAATTGTACTAATATAAAAGAATAATATAAACTTGTGTTACAATCAACTATGCGTAACTTTAAAAAAATGAATATTTAACGAACAGTTTGAATATTACATTGTCAAAAATCATTAAATTCATATTTAATTCGTTCTTCTACTAGTCTTCACGTATAAAAATATAACATATTCAAACAACACAACAAAATCATCAGCAATATTCATTTCGTATTATTTTATTTTATTTTATTTTATTTGTCCTCTTAAACTGTAAAACATTATCCAGTAAAATGAAATTTTCTCTCCTGTTCAGTTAATCATTTTAAGAATGCAGACGAATAATTAATAATCCAAAATATCATTATGATCTATCTCTTATCAATTTATAAATGCTTTAATTAACAACTAATAATGACAATTATGATAATATAATAAACTAAAATCAAAGATATTAAAAAAAAAAGAAGAAAAAGAGGGTTTTAATTATTGGATGCATTCGTTAAAGCTTAACGGCATATCTAGGTGAAATTCAATCAAATTGGTAATTGACGTACGAGCCGCGAATATCCAGCCTATTATTGGATCGTTAAACATTAACGAGTGCCAATGGAGATACTTTATAAAGTACACCCAAAGCACTGTCATGTAAGTTAAGAGCTCGGTATAAAAATGAGGCACAGTTTCACAATCAGGGAACCCTTTTTACCAAATTGTGCTGCTACTACCTCCCAATGAATGTATCCGTATATCAAACATGATAGCATAATTACTATCATTAAACTAAACCATGCATGGATATTAATATGTGTCCTTAAATGTGTTTAAGGAGAATGACCATTTCTTAAACTGTCATATTCTTATCGGTAGCAAACAGTCTTAACAACGAGCGTAGACTAATCATGTCGCGATCCATAATCGTGAAGTCCTTGCGTAGGTATACGTCATGTTACGTGCTGGGTGTTAATAGCTCATCATCAGGTGTAGTGTTATACGTAAGTAGCAGCTGTTACGGTTAACCATTATGGTTGTTTAGCCACTGGTACCGTTCACCAGAGCTTCCTTAGGCTTGTTGCTCAACTGCATTCGGGGAGGACGATGTCGAGGATGACCTTTTGAACCTTGAGAACTATTGTTCGCCACAGATACGTCATTTGCAGGTGTTCCTTCCTTATTAGTTATTGTTGATTGGTCACCCGGTCCGGCATTACTGCCTGAACAAATGTAGATTTTAACACTGACTATACTATTATCAACAACGGTAATTAAAATTAATATTATTATTATTATTATCATCATCTTTTTCTATCTCTTTCTTTCTTTCATTTTCTTTGAGAAAAAACCGATCGATCGTCCTAAAAACATCGTGAAATTAATGAAACACAAATATTCATTTACCTTTATCACTATTAGTTGGCGTATAACTTCTCTGTCGAGATCGCCGAGCTCGTCTTCGTCTGATCACTTTTGTACCTCCCTCCATACTCGACACCGATTCTATATATACAAATTATTGTGACCATCTTTAGCAATAGGTAAAGAACATTATTCTAATTTATCTAATACATTCAGACAAAAAAAGGATGACAATACAAAAACAAAGCTGCACTCTAGCTTACACAAGTCATTAATTGCATATATATATATGTATATATATAGATATATATTAGTAATTATTATTTCATGAATAAAAAAGAAAAAGAATTAGTGTTAGATGGTCACAAATGTTTGCACCGTGTTTCATGCTACGTTTCCGAAGTATTACATGATCAATTATGTATGATGAGTATATTCTTTAGGACGGAGCGATTTTTTCTCATTTTCTCTCACTTTCTTTCACTTTCTCTCATCTTCTCTCTTTCATACACGATTTAAAGAACAATTTTACCTCTATCAATGCTCGAAACGTCTTGACTATCAAGAACAGTGTCTTCGTCGTCTGTCGTTCGACGACGTTCGTCTCTACGATCTCTACGTTGAACCGGTGGGCGACCTTGTCTGCCCCCCATGTACCCTGAATTTCCTGCACCACCTTGATGACCACCTCTTGGTGGAAGGTCTCGTACACGATCTTCATTACCGTCTAAGGTGTCACGACGTGATCCTACAAAAGAAACAAAATTAAAACTATGAAACAATGTGGAAGTAAAAAGAACAAAATTATCAAAACCTCATACAAAGATCATTTATAATATTATTAAAATAAGAAATTAAATCCCAACTCTCAAATTAAAAGTTTTAATATGATCTATAGAAAGAAATAAAACTTATTACTGAACGAAACATACATTAAATTTTTTCTTGTATACGAAATTAACGAATTAACAATCGTGAGACAAAAATGAGTTCATTTAATCAATCCTTTTATTAACTTGGATTGTAATAATTAATTTTATGCACAGTATGTTTATGTCCAAGATAAGTTTTATTTAGATATTAGATAAATATGATCATAATACAAAATTAACAAAATTAGTCATACTGTGATTTTATTCTAAATTCGCAACGCGTTTAATTAAACAATTAGATATTTAAACAAGGCAATGTAACGACAGCATGATTAGTACATAAATACATATTATTGTCCAATATTATGATAATACTTTCATATTATTTTCAAAAATATTTTTGTATTATATAATATTTATATGTATATGAAATAAATTGTAATTGTGAAGTAAATTTATACGTGCCATCATTGTACATGTGTTGAAGTCAGTTTATAATAATGAATCTCTTGAAAGATATTATAACAAATGTGTTCTTAGAGTACAGTCTTATTTGGTATTGATCTTGTAAAAATGGTAAAAATGCTTACTATTATTATATAGATACAGATTTGAAATATTTCTAATTACAACTGCATAAAATGTGCAGAAAGAGAAAGAGAGAAAGAGATGTAATGTATTTGCTTCCTAAGAATATGGACATGTAAAAATTGAAGAACATAATTCTTCCATCTATTCAATTCGTAACAAGTGTAGAAACATTCGAATCAAATAACAGAAAAGTGAAAGCAAAGTTTAATATGCTTTGCACTCGTATTTATGACGTTATATAGATCAGTAGGTAAAAAAGTATGAATAAAAATTAAATAATTACATTATTTTACTTATACTAACAATAAGTAGTTACTATAAAGAATAAGAACGTAGGCTAAGTACTACAATAACAAGGATTTTGTTAGAACTCTATCTATATATATAGTGATCCAAAACAATCCTACTCTCTAAGATATTATTGCTGTACAATGTATAATTGTAAAAATTACTCCAAAATGTGTAATTAAATCGTAACAATTTTCGTGATATTTAAAAACAATTCTCTGATACAGTGTATAGTTCTTTAAATCACATGTTTTCATTTTAAATTAATACTTATAGAGAGGCCAGATAATTAACACATACATTGACGAAGAATGCATCGTAAGTTAAGCTTATAATGAAATAGTGTAATGTAATAAAATTCGGCATATTATCACAAAGCAGTAATAAAGATCGAATTGTTTGTTACTTAGTAATGAGATGATTTCTATTGTTAATGTCTCTGTTATCAGATCCACCACGAACTCTGCCGTCACGTTTATGCGTGTTTTCTATATTGTTGATGTAATCAGTAATAGCATTACCGGCATTATGTCTGGCAGGGGCCCTACCCCTTCCCCGTCCTCTAGATTGGCCACCTCGTCCACCACGACCACTACCACCCTCTTCGGGCCCAGTAACCATTCCTCGCCTTGTTGGTGGAAAGTTAGGCATTGGTCCAGTTGTTGAGCCATGCATGCTTCTTAATTGCTGATCAATTTCTAGTTTTTCTTGTCGTAGCTGTTCTACTTCCTAGAAAATCAAATACCCATAGTTTTACATTAAAGATTATTTAGATATATTTATGTTAACTTTTTTAAAATATAATTCTGTATATAATGTATATCTTTCGTATGTTTATCATAAAGGATAACAATAAATCTACGAATATACCTTTAAGTGTGCCAAATGATACTCCAACAAAAGTTTGGCATTCGCAATGCTCTCAACTGTTCCAACAAAGACAAATGGTACTTGGCCTTCTTCTCGTGGGATCGTCGGTTGCGGTTCGTTGTCGCCTTCTATTTTCACTCGTACCTGAAATGTATATTGTCTTAGCATAAATCCTAAACACCATTAAAAGTTAGCTTTACCGATACAGATTGTAATTCTATTTCATATCCATACCATCCGTTTTCAGTCATCGTTGTTTATTATTTCCGTCAATTGAAATGTTGATCAGTCTGTAAAATTTATCTAAATATGCAGTATAATGTAGGCTGTTATTTTTGCATTAATAATATTGTAATAACAGCTCTACATTTTGTAACCACACCGTAATAAACTTTGCTAATTGACATAGAAAAACGAAAAGCCTTGTGGCATATATTTTTTCTTTCAAGTAAATACTCTATTATGCGAAAGATTTGATATACTAAAGTTGAAACGAGATAAATATTTAAAAAATATTTAACTAATAAATTAATTGTCACAACAATATTTCATATAATGTTGTTATATATATATATATATATATGTTTCCTATAAGTTATAATAGATATACTTTGGCATATAAAGATATGTGTTTACATATATGGATTGATATTAATATTTGGCATTATCAAAGACCCTATATATACTATGAGATTTTGCTTCATAGTTATTGTATACATTCATTTATATAAAATAAGAAAACAGATGATGTATAATAATCATAAAATGTAAGAAAGAGAGAGAAAGAGAGGCATATTCATTAAATTAAACAATTTTTACTTATAATGCAATATGATTAACGATATCTTTCCGGCAGGTGATTATTTAATATTGATAAATCACAAAGATGTGTTTATTGAAAAAGTAAAACTGGCCCGAGTGGTTCATGTAAGATGTGTAAGTGCTTTCAAACATATTCAATTGATACAATGAACCAGATGAAATAATTCCACAAACAATATAATGTAATATACTTACTCTATCAGTGTGAGTATTCCCACTCGAGCCAGTTGTTATCTACCGAGAACAAACAATGCACGTATATCAAATACAACGTAACTCTATGTTAATTTATAACTTCCATTTTCAATTGAAACATATATCGATTTTGCCAATTTTCTGAGGGCTGTTAAACTGAAACTAATAATGCATAGAGATTCCACATTTTATAAAATGAATTAGTCTTGTTTGCGGGACAAACTTTAATAAGTGAATATAAATTAAGTTTGTGTATACCCTGCAGAATAAAAATGTAGATACACCAATAGATGAGGAGGGTCTATGATATACTGTCCCTATACTACATAAACAGAACTGACCATAATACGATTAGAATATCAACTGAAAATGAAAATTAATGCAACCAAGCATATTTAATATTACTTTCAGTTTTTAATTTCAAGCAATTAATTAGTTAAAAACTTACCAATATAAATTTATAACAAAAAATATTAATAAAAATAATACTTACTACACCACTTTTGTCCACAATTTCTTGTATAATGCGACCATTTTTGCCAATTACTTTTCCTACCAACACGCGTGGAACTTGAATGGACTCTTCGCTATATTCCAACATTGAACGAGCTTTTTTGACAGCTTCGTGCGTCTAGAATGAGAAAAAAAAAAAAAGAAAAAAAAAAAAAGATTTATATATAAATTTCTGTTAACGTGCAATCATAATCAAAGATATCTGATAAATACTAAAGTATTGAAATAAATATGACAATGCAACAGCTTTATCAAAATAAAATTACAAACTTGAGAGAGAACAAATTGTTCATTTAATATATTTAAATCTTTACCTCTCCATATATTTTAAATGTGCAAGAATTTTCTTCCAGTTCTATATTTGTTATTCCATCTACTTTTCTTGCTTGTTGTATATTTGCACCATGAGCACCGATAGCTAGTCCCATGAGGTCTTCTCGAACATTAAATTCATCTGTGTATCTACAAACATCAAAATATTTATCGTAACAATTTGCATTTGAATATCACTGTGTAGATATCAGACATCACTATATCTATAAAAAAAAATTAGGAGATGATAAGGAAAGATAACATGTGGTTTTTCCATGTAACAAATTTAAGGTCTCCTAAATTAATAATTATAATCGATTGATTTATCCTATGTGAAATATAAAATAAAATTATGATTATGTGCCAATGTGTCACGTACCGTTGATAATTAATTATTTAATGTTATATTAAATGATCTCTAACTGATTTTTTAAACTCTCCAATATTATAATATGATAATAATGATCGTATCACACAGAAAGTAACATGCCTTAACTATATATATCAGTAAATATATAAAATAAGATGTATGTATATATAAATACATATATATGTACGTACATAAACATATATATTTATATATTCATATATCATAACATGCCAAATGCGACATGTTTGTTTCATAAAATATAAATTTTTATATTTATAAATATAAAAAATTTTCTTTTCTTTTAACTGTGGCTTGCATTTTGGCAGATTCGAGTGAATAACTTTCCACAATAAATACATTATGTAAGAGAATAATATTTTCTTATTTTACCGAAAGTTTATCTGAATATGTATAGTAATGCAAAAAAATAATCATGCAAGATGAACATACATAAATTAACATTTACTGTAAAATAAAAAAATTAAAGTGCATAAATATTGATGTTCAAATGATTGACAAAAATGAGTATATTGACACTAAATTATGCATTTCAAAATCATCGAATTGGCATGCAAAGTCAATTATAACTGTAATATTAAAAATCATGATATTATAATAATATATTTATGTATATATATGGAATACACATAATGAAATGTTGAGGGTGTATGAATTGAAGGAAGAGATGATGAAGTTATGTTAAAATTTGGCTACAAGAAATTTTGATAAAAGTAGTTACCACATATAAATTTATATTGATTAACATTGTTGATCATTGGAGGATCATTGGAGGAAATGCCCTTTATTTATAAGATAATATACAGTATGTGGTACCATGTGTATATTCGCGTCATGTATCAGCATAGGATAGAGCCACCATTTATTTAAATACATATGTGCAAAACATGGAATATATCAGTGTTTCTCAAACATCGGCAGGCCAAGGTTTAATGTTTCCTTTTAAAAGATAAATCCATGAACTTAAAACTCTACTTGACTTTAAAGATAAAGATTGTAACTAAAAAAAATTGATCACAGCTACACGCTTATGTATCAGTTAACTATTTTACACAATCACTCAAAATTGACTACGGAGCACATAAAAAAAAATAAAAGAATATAAATATAAATATATATATATATATAGATCTTGTATCAGTGTATTTGAAAAGCATATGATCTCTGTGAAAGAACTACACAACGCCGAAGCATGCATATTTATAGTGTAATTTTATCTTTCAATGGGAAAATACAGCTGTGTAGCTTGTCATACAGTAAGCTAACTTATATCTAAACCACGCTGCTGTGATCTCACCTTGAATTTGTTCTCACTCCTGCCTCAAAGTCTGAGACACGCTGATATATAAAGTTTGAAGATCTAAACTTGCTGAAATGAGAAAGAAACTCTGGTGTAGCTCAGTGAAATCTCTATATTAGATGGCCCTACCCTATGTCCCTTCCATTCTGTCTGTTTGTTCCTTCATAAAGAATATAAATAGGTGTGTCATTTCTTGTTTCCAACTGATCTACTGAATTATCTATATTAAATTATATTAGACAAAAGTCAACTCACACATACCTGCATCAAATTATTAAATATTTTGGCATTTTATTTTGGAATACTTACTCAACTATGATCAATGGGAGGAAACAGCTTACTGCTTGAATTATGGCTGCAGCAAAAATCTTTGAAAATCAACTCAATATTTTTATCTCCGTGTCGCATTTAAATTACATTAATTAAAAACTTAAATATATGTTGCCAAACGGTATGGAAAGAAATTTGTTAATTTAATGCCATTGAAATGTAGAAGAAAACAATATGAGTTATGCTTGAAGAATTTGATCAATTTTCTTAAATAATTGTTCCTATAATGTGGTCTACTATAAACCAAAATTTTTCAAAACGTAGAAAATAACTCCTTGCGATCACTTTATCCTACTGGATGTTATAATTGGACAGGGATGCATCAAGCCATCGAAGTAAATTAACTTCGTTTATAATCGAAAATCAAAACTAATGATACTGCACTAAGAAACATGTTTCTTTAAGAATTTTTTTTTGCAATAAAAAGAATTGTTTTCTTTTTTTATTACACATTATCAAAGAAACATGCTTATGTGTAAAATTGTTAATGCAATAAATTACACTCCACATAGATTTCCTTATTGTACTTTGCTTATGTTTTATGCGTGCTATTTACAGTTATGGTACTAATGAAAGATAAATGAGATTGCATTAGTACATGAAAAATGAGTAGTAATGTGCCTTTGTATATCTATAAAGTTATATGATAATTAATCTTGTAAACAGTGTTGTAAGTAATATTTAATTTAATTAACAATTAACGATTACATTAACTAATTTCTCTACAGACAAATCATTCTGTAAGAATTAATATTTAAATTGTAATACGATATAAAAATTAATTTCAAAGCAATGAGACCTCTAATTGTTAATCATTAATCCTACTAATGATTAAATTAATAATTAATAAGCGTCAATTGAATAAAATATTGCTTACACTGCTTGCAAAAATAGCCATCTGTTAAAAATCTTGTGAACATATTTCTGCCAGTAAATGCAAACCACAGACAGGATGGTTATGAGGACAGTATGTGGATAAGGGCAGGTGATGAATGTCACAAGATTCATACTTTTAATTTACGAGATGAATTATTATATCATTGACTTACCCCCCCATCGTTTGAAGTTTCGTAGATTCGAGTTGGCGAGCTGCTTCTTCTGTTCTTTTCAACAGCAAAACCTATAAATAAGTGTATATAAAATTATACAACGAAAGTGTGATGAATGATCACCGATGATGATTCAAACGTTTTATCAAAAATATTACAAAAATAATTATAGTTGATTATTAGACTAAGAAAATATACCTTTTGTGATAAATTACGAAAATGCATTTCTTGGAGCATGGTACTGTGACGGTGTATATTTTCATGACGGGAGATGGCCAGCAGTACTCCTCGATCAGGCACATATCGACACACTGCTGCCCCGATAGCTTTTTGAAATTCTTTATGGGCATTGTCCATTTTTGCACTATAATAAAATAAATTAAATTACATGCTATCCATATTATCTTCCAATAAAAGAATAAACTTACATTAATGCGTAGGACAATGTTAGAATTCAGATTTAAAAGATAATCAAATTTTTATATCATAATTTTAAACTATTACTTACTATTCTCTCAAATCTTCAGGTACTTCAATTTCGATCTTGTGAAATGTATTTTTATCAATAGGGGGATTGAGGTTTTTTACTCTTAGTCGTTCATTACTTATAATTTCTGTATAAGTATAATCCCATCCCAAATATTCGACTACTAGAAAACCTCCTTTGATCATCTGTAAGATAATAAAAATGTGAATTACATAGTATCGCATAACGCTATATAATAAATACATTTAAAGTACTTCGAATCAAATTATTCAATACTTATGCAGATGTTTACGAACCTTGATAAGGGCTTTCCACCATCCCCATGCTTCTTGTTCGTTAGATCTAGAAAATACTTCAATCTCTTGGTTCTCTTGGAAATCTGCTTTGATACCATCTTTTGGTGGTAATCGTACTTGAGCAAAAGGGAATTTGGACTCAGGTTGCCAGCTAAAATGTCATATAATATGCTGAGTCATACTAAATGATACACAGTACAAATAAGATATGAAATGCATGAACTTTTTTTTTAGATGCTAAAACTTTTGGCTATGTAGTTAAATTAATATAAATCAAAAGTTTTGCATAATATTGGCTTGTACAATACGCGAATAAAGCAATACCGCATTTGTATCTTTTTTTTATATTATAACAATATACTTGTAATGGAATAAAATAAAGAGAGCATACATTTAAACAAAATTCTAATTATTTAACAAGTAAATATGCCATTATAGCAACAAATATGATCAAACTGAAGTAAAAGCATTAGAAAATAATATAATTGTGAATAAAAAAAATGAATATTTCTTTGCTTTAGCAAGTGCATTAAACAAAAGATTAATGGGCAAGAGAGATGACCAAACATGGACATGAACATGTTAAGAAATACAAAGTGATAGTTTCCCATTAATAATTTCGTAAGTAAGCAATAAAATAAATAATTAATAAGCTTTTTCTTAGAATTTTAAAGCACGAGGTAATAAAAAACGTTGGTATGATGCAATTTCTAGTATGTATGTATTTTCTAGATAGTAGTATAAGCTCTTCTATAATATTGTAGATGTAATGGAGCTTGGAAGTAACAGCTGAAGAAACTTACTCATTTTCAAATGTTACCAGAACTTCTTCCTCAAAGACGTCGGTGACAAAGGCCTGAAAAAGATGAAAAGGAAATCATGTAAATATATATGAAATAAAAATGATGAAAACGCATCGAGTGGCATGGATCGAGACTGGACGTGACAGCGGCACGCGTTAGACAATGCCATCGTTAATGCGTAGATAGGATCCGTTTCTAGGTGAAACGATTAAACGTAAGAGTTTAACCAGTATATATCCAGACGTGGGATATCACGATAGACGAAAAGTTAACTCGTGGGAAAAATTCACGCCCTGTCAAACGAGACATGGCGTCGGAAGAAGCCGCGTTACCTCGCGAACATTTGAGGTGCGCGCTTTCGCGAAGTACGAGCGAGCGTAACGTTATATTAGAAGCTCTTCACGGCTCGTAGCACGTACTATCAACGGCCTTCATCTTCCTCTCAACATTTTCTATACTTTCCACAGAACGAACCTTATAATATGCTCCGTTTTCGCCGCATACTTCGACTGTGAGATCCTCCATCTTGCTTTTGTGTGACGGTTCGCCTCCTTTGCGGCAGGCATGCCGACGAGCGGGCAACGGCACGAGTTTCGAGATTAAGAAACTCGTTCCGTTCGACCAATCGCAATATCGCTTCGAGCGACATGGCGCTCTCGTTGAATTTTCTCTAACAGGGTTGCCACTTCGACTAACTTCAGAGCATTCAGAAAATTCCCTAGAAAAAATTAGAGATTTTATTTTTCGACTTGGACATGGATGTTTTTACTCTCTCTCTTCCTCTCTCTTAGTTTTATTCTATCTTTCTCTTTTACCCTCTCCATCTCACTCCTCTGTAGCTACTTCCATCACCAGCTCCGCTCAGACTTTTAGCCCTGTACAAACGACATGACGTGCGTATAACAAGTACCTATGTATTTGATATGTATTCGCATACCAAACCTATGTACTACGCGTGTGCGTACTAGTAAGTTCCTCACTCATTGCTTCACCCTCGCATTCGTCCCTCGCGTAAGCTTCCTCTAATCTCATTGGCATCGCCTCATCCTCGCTCCTTCTTATTCTCTTTTATCCTCGCGAGAGAGATAGACAGAGAGCGAACTGAATGATGTCTCCTTCTTTCCTATTGCGTCCTGAAATTTCTTACCTTCCTTCTACGTTCACGACTACTGTCTTCGCGATCGCGTGACGCGCGTTGCGACCTTACCACCGATGCTGACCAGAGTGTCAACGGCGATCGTTCACCAAGGACGACGATGTCTGGAAGCAGCGATTCCGAGGAGTTCTTCGACGCGGAGGACGATTCTTTCCATCGCGTATCGAAGTAATTATTTATTACTTTACTACGCCTCTTTATCATATCATTTAAAATCTATTTTACATTCATGCAATTTTATTTCAATTCATTGATATCTTTTGTATTAATAACTTCTACAAATATCTTTTTAGTTAACTATTTTATTACATAATAAACATCTCCAGATTATTCCTTTGTTTATCTTGTCAATATTTTAAATTATATGAAATATATTGAGAAATATGAGTCAATGATCTGTACTGAAACAACAGGTTCTTTGCATATATATATGTATATATATATGAATGTATTTCATCGCTTAATGTAATAATAATTGTATTATAGGAAAGTCAGACAGCGTGATTCAACAAGCGCAGAGATACAAATTCAGGGTGTACCGGATTCTACTAAAGAAATAGTGGATGATGTTTTTGTCAAACCTGCAGACCCTAAACCGACTTCTGATATTAAAGATAATGTAGTTTTAGAAAGAGTACACAGCAAGGATAGACTTTTAGTAAGTATCACATAATATTACATTAATAAATAACATCTGATATAATAAAAATTAACAATCTATATTAACATTGTAGGAGGAAGATGGAAAGGTGACACATACGGATAAGATTGTGGGTAGAAGGAGATTTCGTGAATTGAGACAACGCATGCAGACAGAAGATGAAGATATTCCTGTCAATAGTTCTCCTCCGGATAGTCAAACTTCTTCCATCGAAGGAGTTTATCCGATGCCTTCTAAAACGACCCACCCGTTCCGAATAATAGAACATGATACTCTCAGTCTGCAAAGTATGACTTCTTTAGGCCGAGTAGGTCGAATTTTAGCTGGTCCAACGGATAATGTTTCTGGGATACTTGCACCAGGTGTAGCCCAGTGTTCTGGATCGACTGTTATTACTCGTGAAAACCAGATGTCCTCCATTGCTAATATTCAAAACAAAGACGAGGATACTACGTCTGGTAAGCTGTCTCAGTCATCAAGCGTCCTTACCTTATCAGGGGATATCCTTCAGGAATCCTCTGTTAACGGTAGATGTGATTATGTCTCTCGTCCGCAAAGTGACAAGACTGTGATGCTTCAAGAACCCGACGTCATCGCGAGTACAAAAAATAATGGAAAGGCCTTGGAGGATGGTACAAAAGTAGACGTGCCTGTAGCACCACCAAGACGTAAGAAGAAATCTAAAGTGCAAACGCCTACCGATCTTGCTGTAAGATATTCTAATATCTTTTTTCTTCTATATAAAAAAACAACAAATAGACCTACACACCTAATTCCTTCTAGTCCTTTTTATACGCAGCCTATCATTCATACGTAAGAACATAATGGTTTGACAAATCTTTCTCAATTCTCTATTATCTAATTTTTTCATAATTTAACGTTCAAAAGCGTTTCTTTACATGAATATACAAATTTCAGCCACCTACTACAGAAATCTTAGTACCAGCTTCTCCTTTACCAAGTCCAGCAAGTACCATTGAGTCTATTACAAGAGAATTCGAACATTCTCTTGATATAAGATCTGCGACCAAAGGACAATACGTTGTGAAGCCACAAGTGAGTAACGAGAAAATGTACGAATGGAAATAAGTAATATCTTGAGAATACTATCATTTATTTTTCTAGGATGAAGATAAATCAAAAGCCGAAGGACCGTCGACCGAAGAACTAGAAAGAATAGAACGAATGAAAGCAGAAATACTTAGCGTACGATCTAGTGATAAATCTAGTAGTAGTCCTATGGGATCTATATCGAGCAACAGTATCGGTCGATATTCTTTAGGCCCTCATAAACTTCCTGGCTTTAGTCCACATGGTTCTAGAGAAAGACGAAAATCTGCTGGTGATCAAGATATGGTGAAACAATTAAATATGTTTGTAAGAACGCGAACTGATTCAGGAAAACGTCTTACAGATATGGTAATTACAATACAATCAATGCTAATAATATCGATTTAAAAAATCAATTAACAGATCTAATATTTGTCTTAACTATATGATTTTAGGAAATATTAGAACAAGTAACTGTACTCAACTTGGATACAGGAGAAAGAGTGCCATTAAGCATAGCCGAAGATAAATTACCACAATGCATTAATCCTTTATCTTTACATATAATGAGACTTACCTCGGAGTACATAAGTAATTCCAGTTTGGAAAAAGAGAAAGAAAGTGATGAGGAAAGCGTGGATAGTAAAATGTCGAGTATACCACCTGACGAGGATGTTTCAGTTGGTAGAGTTCGTAAGCGAACGCAAAAGCTAAAACGATTTTTAGGATCTACGGTTAAGAAAACGATGGACAAAGCTAAGTCTATCGCTCAGGAAGTATCACACGCAAGACACAAAGAAGATGTGATGGATATCGTCGACGACGTTTACCCTGGGGAACAACAATACATCAAATTAAAAGCATCCAATAGTCACAAAGGCCCATACGAATTCAGTTGTTTGCAACATGTACAGGATCTTAGTGGCGAACATGTTGGTCCAGTCTGGTGTATGAAATTTTCAGCATGCGGTAGATTATTAGGTACTGCCGGACAGGACCGTGTTTTAAGAATTTGGGTTTTAAGAGATGCATTCTCCTATTTCCAAGATATGAGAACAAAGTATAACGCGGAGAAGGTCAGTCCAACGCCGTCTCAAGAATCTTTAGTATCTCAGCAATCTATGGAGGATCCTAACGTCGTAGCGAGTGCCTTCAGTGAGATAGAAGGAACGAAAAGTCCATTTATGCCAAAGCCATTCTGTACGTATACAGGACATACGTCGGATTTACTAGACGTTTCATGGTCGAAGAACTATTTCGTTTTATCGTCATCTATGGATAAGACCGTCAGACTATGGCATATATCAAGAAAGGAATGCTTATGTTGCTTTCAGCATATAGACTTTGTAACAGCGATAGTGTTTCATCCACGAGATGATCGATATTTCCTTTCCGGCTCGCTCGATGGTAAACTTCGTCTCTGGAATATACCCGATAAGAAGGTAGCTGTATGGAACGAGGTAGATGGCCAAACAAAACTAATTACGGCTGCTAACTTTTGTCAAAATGGCAAATTCGCAGTCGTTGGCTCTTACGACGGTCGATGTATATTTTATAACACCGATCATTTAAAGTATCATACTCAAATAGACGTACGTTCGACGAGAGGAAAAAATTCAACCGGACGAAAAATAAGTGGTATCGAACCGATGCCTGGCGAAGATAAAATCCTAGTTACCTCGAACGATAGTCGAATACGTTTGTACGATTTAAGAGATTTAAATTTATCCTGCAAGTACAAGGGATACGTTAACGTAAGCAGTCAAATAAAAGCGAGCTTTAGTCCGGATGGTCAATACATAGTAAGCGGATCAGAAAATCAATGCATTTACATATGGAAGACGCATCACGATTATTCCAAATTTTCAAGCGTTCGTAGAGATCGTAATGACTTTTGGGAAGGAATAAAAGCTCACAATGCTGTTGTTACTTGTGCAGTATTTGCACCAAATCCAGATAGTATCATTAAACAGATAGAAGCCAGGGAGCAATGGGAAGGAAAGGATGATTCTAAAAGTATAGGACATTCAAATATGAACAATGCACCAGTTGATCCTGTAGTAGAGCAACGTACTAAAGGCTGCGGTGGTCACGTACTTGTCAGCGCTGATTTCAATGGATTCATCAAGGTTTTCTTAAATAAAACCAAACCGAAACACAGTTCGTTACCTGCTTCTGCTCTCGCGTAACGCAACATCGTTATTCATAAAAAATGAATAGTCGAATAGATATAATAATTAAATATCAAAGCATTCTTTGTCTTTATTCAATATCACGAATCTCTGATACGTTGTATGATGATGATGATGATGATGGTGATGATGATGCGGTTAAACGGTATTAAATAACTACAAGCTGTTTATTGGAAGTTTATCAAACAAATTCTATATGTTATATGCCGCGAGTATTACCTAATCGTTAATAGAGAACTATTTATCGCGTGCGATATACACATATATTTTTCAAAGCTCTTACGTGATATACGCCTATTTAAAAAAGAAAAAAAAATGAAAAAAAATGAAAAAAAAAAAAGAAACTTATTTTAAACGTAGCCACGAGACGTGTACGCGCGCCTATGCATATATGATGATAATTCTCATAATATATACGTATACATATATACATATATATTTACTCTTTTGCCGAAGAGACTAAAAGTATTATTGGTAAAGCTATGTGATGATGACTATGTAATCCTCTTTAATCGACATTTTTTGCAAAAAACAAACCACCAAACGAACACTCAAGCATACACACAAATAAGCCACACATTTGATAATTTCCTAAGTAAAATATCTTTTTCGGTGCTGGTTCACTGTAGTCGCGTAGTCGTTATATTTTTAAGTATAAACCACCAAAGTTACGTTACAAAAAAAATATACACAACCGTTCTTTTACAACAACAAAAAATTAAAAAAATAATGAATATACGTGTCTTTTTTTGTTTTCGTTTTTCTATCGAAACGCAGAGAGATGCGCAAAGAGAGCATTTTCATAAAAAAGCAATGCAAAACAAAACCAAAAAAAAGAAAAAGTAAGAAGAGAAATGAAAAAGAAAGCGTAACCATTTTACGCTTGTATTGCAATGCAATAATAATCGACTTAATTATTAGAGGAACGATTTGAATAAGTAAAGTTTTGCGAATAGATAAACTCGATAATTTACTGTTAAGCTAAGAATTTTTTAATCTGAATAATGATTTCTAAAATATTTTTTTTAAATCTTTAAAGTAAATATATATGGCGCAATATACGAAAGACAATATAGTAATGTGTTTTAACGTCAAAATACATTATTAATGTAATTTTCTTAAAAAGTGTTCTTCGTAAAAATACGTTTAGAAAAGAGGAGGGGGCAACATTGCTGCACTCGCAATATATGAGATTTTAGATCAACGTTTGAGATGGCTCACATAATTTATTGATCACACTATGTGTTAAAGCACGTAATTTAACATCACAAGCGGTGTGAAAGCAAGCAAGCAAGCAAACAAACAAAAAAAAAGAGAAAAAACAAAATTACAAAAAAAAAAACATATATGGTTATTCCTGTGCATTAAACGTTTTAGTATAGAAATTGTCACGTGCTCACGACACTCGCTAATTAGTATTGGTCATGGTGTAAGATAATGTATGTCATTCTTATCCGGTGGTAGTATCGTTGTCTGCGAAATATTATACATTTCGTGACCTGTCAATTATAGAGAAGCAGATAATAAAGTTTTTAAGAAGAAGCGCAAAATGATTAACAATCTGCGAAAAAGACAGTGTGATATAATTCTGCAGAAGAAGACTATTAGAAAAAAATTTGTACTTCTTTTCGTTTTCTACACGAAATAAATTCAAACAGAACGATCATTGGCTGTTTATATAATTAATTATTAAACGACAATGAGAAGAACACACGACTTGGATATTATCAATATTATTTACAGAGTACGACGACAATTGGAACAGCTCGCGGATTGGCTATAACGTACAACATATTTTAATTATATTGTAATTTAAATGTAAATATGCAGGAAAATGAAGGAATGTAGGTATTTTGTGTAAATGCAATTGTAAATATTAGATAAAATAAAGATCAAATTATCGTACCAGAAAATGATCTTTTTTAATTATTTCTTCAACCAGTATTTAATTTAAAAAAATAATAATATATAATACATTTTATTATATTTTTCTCACATATATTACTTTTTATTCTCAATACTGTTTTGCTATATTATTTGAAAATAATTCAAATATATAAATCTTTTGCACAACATATTAGATCGATAATTCCACATGAACGTAAAATTAAAAAATTTGTAAACCTAAATTTAATATAGAATTTATTTCCATTAATAATAGAAGAGGAAAATGTTTAACTATTTAAAAAAATGTCAAAACATATTCAAGTGTTGTTTATAAAAATTGGTAAGAAAATGATGCCATAATCGAATAAATATATTAAAATTTCCTAATTTAAAATACGCAGGTTCTTGGTAATATTGTTCCTTCCCTGTTCGACCTACACTAGCGCCAGAGTGTCGATAATTGGAAGCTCTCGACGCGCATTTTTATTCCAAGGCGGGCTTTTCGTGGCCTAGAAATTAAATCTTCACATTGGTAAAATATAATACTAATGGGTTGTTGAATAAAATATCGGATTATTACTGTGACCAAATAGGATATAACTTTTCAAATCGTCAATAATTAAGAATAATAATATAATTTCAACCTAATAAATAATCTTATAAAATCTTTTTAAAAATGCATTGATTGCAATAACATTATATATACACATATATAAACTCGCTAATAAAGAAATTATTCACATCCGTATCTCCTTGCAATCTCATTCTGTCAATTTAAAAAATGATGATCCAGACAGAAATATCTGGTCAAAATCTCTATCATAATCTTATTAAAACGATCAATTTTAAATGAAAACAATAAAATTTACAAAATTCTGTAATAAACTTTCTCTTTCTCTCTCTCTCTCTCTCTCTCTTGTTCAAAAGAGATGTTCAGATGCTGTCATCGGGTTCGAATGAACACGAGTTAGGTTTGCGGTGTGGTAGTGGACCACTCAATAAGTAAAGAGGTGGGAAAGAAAAGAAAGAAGAAGAAGAGGAGGAGAATGAGGAGATTGAAAAGGAGGAAGAGGAGGAGGAGGGGGAGGGGGAGGAGGAGGAGGTGCAAGCGTGGTGGTTGTCAGGATCGCAAGAGCTCGAACGAGGAGAGATATCCTCGGTTCTCCTCGTGTGGGACCTATATAACTGTACTGTGTGTCTGGGTCAGGGGGCGGGCCGGCAAGTTTGTAGTATACTCTGTATATCGGACAGGTGTATCCCATTCCGAGTCGACGAGTTCTCGCGTGCACCTTCGCGATCGCGGACACGCCGCAGTTGCCGCAATCAACACCGTAATCGCCGCAACCGCGTGTCGTCGCGCGAAATTGCGGCTAATCTCTACTAATCTGCTAATTTGCGTTAGAATCGCGGTCGACGTAAATCAGGGTTACGAATATTAGGTGAGGCTTTTATATAACTCTCACCTTTTTTTATATATATATAAATATATAAATAATTTATCTATTTATTTTTTCTTTTTCATTTATAATTCACGTCGTGCCAAAGTGTCGTTCGTGTTCGTTTATTTTATTTCATTCTTATATTTTTTTCTTTTTATTTTATTTTTTTATTAATTAACTATTTCGTTCGAGTTCCTTTGATTGTTTTTTTTGCCCTCTTCGTTCTAATTTTCCTCCTTTTATTTTCTTACGCTTTTATTATTATCTACCTTTCACGAATTTTTGGAATTATTCGAAGAAGTGAGACGAGGCATCCGATTGTTATAACGTTTTATACAAAGAGGGGGAGAGAGAGAGAGAGAAAAAAACAAGCCAATTTAAGGTACATGTAATATTAAAACAATTGCAAATTAGATATTGATATCGGATTATCTAATTGCGAAACAATTTATTTGCCGTTAGAGAATAATTTAATGACAATGCTACGTTTGCTATCAATAAAGCTTAACGAGGGAATATCGTGCGAAGGATTTAATCCAATTTTCGTTACGTCAACGATTGAGTTATTATGCCTACGACGAGTAGCGCAATTTAGTTCCACTTAATGCGTTAATGACACTGCTGGTGATAATAATCTCTTTCTCACCTCTCTCTTTCTCTCTCTCTCTCTCTATCTCTCTATCTCCATCTATTTATCTCGGTGAGAGCAAAATTACGTGTCCCGCGTATGGTAAAGGTAGTATTACAAACTACCACGTGGTTTTTCACTTTCTTGTCATCGTACGGGAAGATAACTTTCCGTATCTACTTTCGTTTACGTATGAAATTTGTAAATAAACAACTTGCTGATAACATGAAATATTTCTATCATATTTTTTGTTCATGTTTTTCTTCTTATATTTTATTTCTATTTCAATCGAAGATATCGTTTAAGATTAGAAAGTATATTAGAAGCGAGTATGTATAGATAAATGGCCGATGATCCAGTTTAATAACGTTTCAGACCACACTGAGAAAGTGCAACGTGTATGGTTTCACTATCGAGTTGTCGGGTTGCTCTTCCTAGTAATCAATTACCATGCGATTGATACCATGCAAAAGATAGATTAATCTAGATAACACGTACATACTCTCCTTATTCCTTTTTACTTTATGATACATGAAATATAATCATCGATCTAGATTTATGTTTCCTTATCTCTCAGTTAGATTTACTTCTTTTGTAAAGGTATATAAAAAAACGAGCTAATGAACGTGTTGGTTTAATCGTTTCCTGTAATAACATTATAATTGATTAATTATTACTCCTTATTACTCGCGTTTCTATTTGCCGTTGTTCCAATTTTAATCTCGAGAAATATAGTTAATTAAAGAATATAACATAAAACTAAAATCTCTTCTAAAAATCACCGTTTGGAAAGATTTCATATTTATAAGGAATACATAAACGTTTAACAGATTTGAGAAAGCTACGAAAGAAGGCAAAGCTTTTTCTCGTGTTATTCAAATGAGTATGCACGTAACGTTTTTCGAGGTAGGTTGGTCAAAATCACACTTGTGAAGAGAGAAAAAGAGAGAGAGAGAGAGAGGACGGTTTTGGTAGGCTACGATGAGAATAAGAGGGAGTGAAAGGAAAGATGTTAAGGGGAAATGAGGGGGGAATGAGGAGGAGAGTGGGGCGGGTAAACGAACGAAAGAACGAAAGAATGAAAGAAGAGAGGAGGTCTCGAGGTCTCTCCTTTCTCTATATGGGTCACTATTAGGTATGTACGTACTCATTATACGAATGCCTGACTTTGGAATTACCAAACCGTTATATGTATTTGGCACTACGCCACATCTTCTTCGTGCTCGATTCAGCGAGTTAGTATGGAAAAGAACGGACGTGTAAATAGCCCCCAGGTGATTTTTATTATTCGAACGTTGTATGAGGGGAACAAGTGTTCACGATTAGTACGACACGAATTGCAAATCGATTAAAATTCGAATACGTTATTTTTGTTTTATTACATTACGACCCGTTCATTTTGAGAGTTTCTTCGATCTCTTCGTATTATATACGAAGAGATTTTTCTAAGATTTTAATACCGAATATTGGATTATAAATACTAGATGGAAGATAGTAGTGGGAGGAGAGGGGAGGGATAAGGAGTGGAGGAGGGGAGGAGGTCATCGAACTTTATCTAATTTCCATTTTATTGGAACAACAAGTCACGATTTGTCCTTGGTATCGATCACGCACCGGAGTCTCGAGATCGAGAACGGTTCGACCAAAGATCCCGTAATTGTTTTAACATTTTGCCCCGAGGCATTTTTTGCGTCCGTTTCGAATAATCCATGCGGTACTTTTAGAGAGAATCGATCGGTACGATGGCAAAATAAAAGGATATTATTTACGAATAACGATTTTGTTATGTTTTACTCGTAGAAACCTGTGATTATAGTTATCTCTTAACGAAGATACTTAAGTCATTTATTTGTAAGATTGTTCCGCGTTACTGACACAGTGAACGGGTATATCGCGATGTAACAGTACGTGCAGTAGGTACATACTGTATATCAACCGCTAATTCAATGCCGGAGAGTCAACGTCCAACAACCCGACGGACCGTGTCACCTGGTCAAGGTCTCGCGTCTTCCCAACGTCTCTTGACTCTTCTCAACGGAGACAAGTATATGCAAGAGTAACGAAACCCACTTGCCTACATTCGCAAATACGTGACGATACTAAACAATATCTTATACTGAAAAAAAAAAAAAGAAAAATTTTTACATTTTTTCTATATTCGTTAGACAACAAGAATAATTTTCAATTTATTCAGCAAGCACTCGGCAAATTGGTTTTGCAGTTGTACAATTGGAAAGTTCGTTTAAATATTATTTTCTTTTTTTTTTTCAAATCGACGAGAATTTTCCAAGCAATCAAATATTATTACGATAAGAACGTTATTATTTAATTGGATAAATGCAACACGCGTCGCGAGTTGGATGTGTTATCAAAACAAAAAAATATATGAAACGTTTCTTTAGATTACGAATAATTGATTATTTCGATCGATCGATCGAATGATCGGGAGGGGAGGATTTGTGAAAAAAAAAAGATAACGGAGCGAAAAGCCGGACATTCGGTAGGAATTTGGGACGGGTGACCTAGTGGTTGGTTGAACGAGGCGTGCTCGTCTCTCTGATAATTGCCGATCAAACATGAGCGAACTGTCGAAGGACATCGTGCTATGTCGGCTCACAAAAGTATTTTCTCTCGTACTACTCGGTAGCGACTACGGTTAACGGTTAACGCCTCTATTCTCGTCTCCTTTTTCGTTGACTCCCGTTTACGACGAACGTCTATTGCACTTTTCTCATTACGGTTAAAACGTCTACTTTACGATTACAGGATCCAGTTGGCCATTGTGAACTATCGCGGGAAAAACGTCCCGGTATCGTGCTAACGTCCCTCGATTAAATACAGGTAGTTCAATGTTTACAACGATAAGTTTACCGTGACTTGATCTAGTTTCAAATGTGTTACCTAGTATATATATATATATATATTTTCTTTATTGATATTTTCTTATTTTAGGGGTTGCACTTTCGAGTGCCTCACCGTGGACGCCAACGCGGTATGCGGTTACGTGTTTTCGTCCTAGCCTGTCTCCTAATCAAGGGGGTGAGTTCAAATATCTATTAAAAAGATAATAATAACAATAGGAAAGAAAATAAAAAGAGTAAGAAAGAGGGATGATAAGGTAAAAGAATCTTGAATGTATATCAAAGAGATAAAAATATGGTTGAGATGATAATAATAAGAGGAATAAGAATAAGAATAAGAATAAGAATAAGAATAAGAATAAGAATAAAAGAGGAAAGGTAAAAGATTTTGGAAATAGGTCGAGACCGCCCAGAAGCGAGATCGGTACGAGTTTGCTCTCGGATAATTACGACATTATAACCCACATATTTATCTCTCTCTCTCTCTCTCAGTTGATACTTGTGGAGTAGTCGCAATGCCGTTACCCACCAGTGCTCTGACCCAGAGCTAAGGGCGACTTCGATGTCTCGAAATGGTTGTACGATCCGGCTCATCCGCCATGTCTTTGCTGACTGTTCTTCAAGCACTGTATAACGTTTCATCCTCTCTACCCTCTCTCATCCTCCTCCTCATCCTCTTCCTCTTCTTCTTGTTCCCTTATTGCAACCACGCTTCTTTGCAAGGTGCCGGCAAAAATGTTGCGCTCAGAACGACCGGTTCCTTGACAACGACGACGATATACACACACACATACACACACACACAACAAACAGAGAAAAACGCATACACCTACATATATTTTCGCCCACCATTCTCCTCTCCTGGCCCGACACGATTTTCGATCCGTTCGCAAAAGGCTCACGCCTTTTATCTTTCAACAAACCTGCAACAACCGTGCAGACCCGCATTCGGAATGCAATCTTACTTAGCCATGGCTAACATTTTCTTGCGGTTACTTACTTTTTCTTTTTTTTTTTTTATCAAGAACAACGGGTACCTACCATGATGTATATATACACACATACACCAAAATCTCTCATTTCCTTTTTTCTCTACCGATTTCTCTTACATTCTTTTCATTTACATTTTGACAGTTATCGAACCCCATTCCGGTATTATTTATATCTTATTTTCTTTTTAAACGTGAAGAATTTAGAATTGTGTTTTAATCTTTTTAGTCGCGCGTCACAGTGCGTGAAAAGTAACTTTAACTAACCTGTTATTTCAAGTAGAATCTATATACTTTATCTTTACACTAGCTTGTCATCGTATATATATTTTGTTAAATTAAATGAAAAAGAAATCGTTAGATTTAATCTTAACGTTTATTCGCGTTGACTCGATAAGAGTGGTATAATCTAATCTAATTAAATTCTATTTGACTTGGTAATAGTTAATAAATAAGTCGTTACTTATCGATAAACCAGTAACATAAATCTACGCTTATAAAGTTAGATAACGCTTCGGAAAGATCGTTTACGCGATCAATGGAAGCACCATGAGTATGGTGAATGGAGCGTTTTACAACTTATCAGTGTCCTCTTCTTCGAAGTAACGTTTAACCAGTGATCTTCCTCTCAAGAGACCCCTTTATGGTACAAGGTAGTACTCAAGAATGTTGCACAGTCCACGACGACGACCGGTTTCTCGATGCTTTATCGCATTATTGCATTCTTCGGGAAGAAAACGGGGGGTGGGAGGGAGGGAGGGAGAATGATTATTTCGACCCATTTACACGCCTTTCTTTTTCATCCTCATCCCTCTCTCCCTATCGTATCCTTTAACCTTTTTTATTTTGTCAAGAAAATTGATCTGAATTATTTTAACGCTGACGCGTACAATTATACGACGGGGGAAGGGTGAAGGGAGGAAGGAAGGAAGGAAGGGAATGAGTAGCGTGGGGGAGGGGGAGGGGGAGCTTAAACTAATGTTCCATTTTATTAAAAGTCGGTCAGAGTGTTTTGTTTTAATCGGGAAGTTAAAAAGTATTGTTCCAAATTCGTACGGTTTACAACGGGAAAAAGAGAAGAAAAAAAAGAAAAAAAAAGTGTCGTATCTTTTTACGTTGAGGAGAATCGAATGGGTATGAGGAAAAGCAATGAAACAAGCAAGTAAGGAAGTTAAGCAAGCAACGGTCGTAGCACGAGTGACCTAGTAGGCCTTCCTCGAATTATGGGACATGCGGGTTGGAAAGCCATGACGAGACGAGCCCGGACATTGCCGATCGGTCGGTCGTTGGAAGGCCAAGGAGAGTTGTTCGGCGCATTCGAAGAGCGCATCAGAAGTGGTGTCTTGGTGCTTGATGGCCGATTGACCCGCAGCTAAAGACACGGCTGGCCCGTTATGCCCCAGGGTTACGCGTGACGCAATAAGCCACCATGTTCGAACGCTTATATACGAGTACACACAACATCGATGCTCCTATTCTGTCTTTTACCTTGTCCCTACTACCCAAGCCGCCGACCTATAGTAATCATTCGTTGAACCAATCTGGATCGAGTTTCTCGATCTTCTTCTCCCCCCCCCATTGTCTTAAGTCTCTTCTTCTTCTTCTTCTTCTTCTTCCGAGAGTTGTTTAAAAACAATTTGACGATAATAAATGAGCCTTACCTAGCCTGAGAAATGATTATTATTTATTTTCTTTTAAGATAGATCGAAACGAGAGATTATTTTTTCTCATTTTTAATAACAAGATTGAAGGTGATAAAAACGTGAGAAGATTTTTTTTGTTCCCCGACGATGACGCGTGTGGTCTTTCGGGACGGGAGGAACGAGAAAAGAAAAAGAATTAGAAAGAAGAGAGGGGGAAAAAGAAAGAGGGAGAGAGAGAGGGAGAGAGAGAGATTTGCGAGTCGCTAATTATGCAGGAGGCCGACGTTAATCTACTTTCGCGTTCCTCGCCATCATTAATCTTCTCCATAGGCACTTGATTCCGTCGTACTTTGGCAAAAACTGTTTTCAATATTATAACTTCTCATTTTCTTTCTCTTTATTTTAAAACAGCTGGCTCGAACAGAAGAGGTGGAAGTAGTCGAGGCGATTCCAGGCGAGGAGAAGAGGAACGAAAACTCTGCGTTAAATCGGCAGGACAACGACATCAATAGTTCCGACCAGCTGGTATTGGACTCGTTGGGTGAAAAGGATGGGGCCGGAAGTCACTACAAATCTGGCGGACTCCGAGGTAATCCACTCGCGTTGCCGCCAGGTCGAGGTGGGATTGGGATGCCTCATCCGAGACCTCATCACAATGTCGCTTATCATGGTCCTCCGCCGCCCTTGCCAGCTCATAAGACGCAACCCGAGGCCATGGATAAGATCTATACGACTGGTGGAGGTGGCGTCAGTACCGCGGTAGGTGCTGAACCATGGCCTGCACCGACCCCAGACATGCCAATGATCGTATCGCTCGACGTAAAGTGCGAGAAAAGTTTAATGAAGGTTTATCTTGGCTTCGACAAGCCATTCTATGGCATAGTCTTCAGCAAGGGACATTACAGTAACGTCAATTGTGTTCATTTACCTGCCGGGCTTGGTCGTACATCCGTAAACTTTGAAATAAGCGTACACGCTTGTGGTACTGCTGGCAATACCGAGAATGGTCTTTATGGATATGGAGCTGGATCAGGGACCTACTTTGAAAATATCATTGTCATACAATACGATCCCCAGGTGCAAGAAGTCTGGGACCAAGCTCGCAAGTTACGATGCACTTGGCACGATCTCTATGAGAAATCAGTTACCTTCCGACCATTCCCGGTCGACATGTTGGACGTAGTTAGAGCGGATTTTGCCGGGGACAATGTCGGTTGTTGGATGCAGATACAGGTTGGTAAAGGTCCATGGGCTTCCGAAGTTTCGGGTTTGGTTAAGATTGGACAAACTATGACGATGGTTTTGGCGATCAAGGACGACGATTCGAAGTTTGACATGCTTGTAAGAAATTGCATGGCTCACGATGGCAAACGAGCACCGATACAGCTCGTAGATCAGAGAGGTTGCATCACGAGACCTAAATTAATGTCGAGATTCACTAAGATCAAGAACTTTGGTGCTTCGGCTTCTGTATTATCTTATGCGCACTTCCAAGCATTCAAGTTTCCAGATTCCATGGAGGTTCACTTTCAGTGTACAATACAGATATGCAGATATCACTGTCCAGAACAATGTTCCGAATCCTCTCCGTTACTCGAACCGCAAGGACCAGGCTTATTCGAGAATCATCATCATCATCAATCTAATGGACCACCTGATGCTGGTTATGGTTTACCACCACCTTTGCCCATACATTTGGAAGCTTACTTGCAAGCAGCTGCTGGTAGACCGAGAGACGAAAGACGAAGGAAATCTCGAGAGATCGTAGCGACACCGGAAAAATCTGTCGGCGTCAATAGAATCATCAGAGTCGTGTCTACCGGTGATTTAACGTTTTCCATCGACGAGAATAACAACGGAGATTTGAACGGACCAACTATGGTGTTCCCACAAAAAACTGAGACTTCAGCTGGTTCAACGATGATTTGCATGACTACACCTGGCTTTGCGGTGACCCTCGTAGTTCTACTTGCAGTTTTACTTTGCTCTTGCATATTATCAACCTACCTCTGCATACGTCTCAGACCATTCTCGATAAAATCACGAAAATCGGTGTCCTATTGCAGCAGAGAACAGAACGGTGCACCGAAAAAATCGTCGAGGATGTGCTTCTATTCCTAGTGTCTCCTTGAACGTTTTTAACTTTAGAAGAAACTATCTTCTTAACTCGGCGAACTATTGGGACTGAGAGGATAATGAATCAGTTACTTTTGTGCCTTGATCGAATGTAGTACAATTGTTGTTTTTCGCAAACGCATTCGTCAGTTACCAACATCTTTTTTCTTTTATTTTATTTTATTTTATTTTATTTTATTTTATTTATGCCGAAAGACGAAAAGAACTATCGATTTTAATAAAAATTATCGTACATCTGGCACTGTGTGTTCATTTAAAGATGCTACAAGTACGATCATTTTTATTATAATATGATAATTAAAAAAAGAAAAATATTTATATATATATATATATAAACACGTTGTAACTTTAAACGAAAACTTTTGATCAAGATTATTATTATTCTTTCTTCCCATGTTCATTGCCAATTTTCGCAGAGGCTATCGCTTTTCGTAAGCACGGTTTCATATTACAATATGCGTAGTCATTATTTAAATTAAACATTTTTTTCTTCTTCTCTATTTCTGTTGGATTTCATGAAGAACATATGAAACTGTGCTTCTTCGTTTACGATGTAATATCGAAAAGCGACGATGATTAAAAGTGCCGAAATACTTAGTCAAAGATAATCAAACTTTATTCATGCGTTGTTTATTCCGTTCTCACAAGTCGTTTCTAATTGTTTATAATAATTGTATGCGATTTATCTGGTATCTGGGTTGAAGTTTTTTTTTTTAATCGTTTAATTTAAGTGACGTTCTCGTTAACGATATGAAAAAACAAATTGAAGAAAAAGACGAAGAAATACTTTTCTATTTTTTTTTTTTTACTCTCGTTGTGTTGCGAATGAAAAAAAAGAAGAAAAAGAAGCTGAAAATATTTTTCAAGCTTGGACGGTGCCAATAAATTATTCTTTGTTTATATATATTAATAATAATAATAATAATAATAATAATAATAATCTATCAATGTAATTTCAATAGAGTAATATCGGAATTGGATGAATCATGTAAAAGATGACAGAGAAAATAAAATGTAAAAGTAAGGTTTAGTTGAAAGATTTTTCTCGCGTTTATACAAGATTTTTCACATCTCGACGTTGTTTTAAATTATTATTTTATTATTTATTTATTTATTATACCACATCTTTTTCTGCGTCTTTTTAGTCGTGTAATTAAGTAATAATAATAATACTATAGTATATCGATCATTATATTTATAAATTAATTTTTTTTACGTTCAATTGATATAAAAAAAATAATCAAATATCTTTTAAAAAATGTTTTTCCAAAATTGTTGCCGTAGAGAATATCCGATAGTAGATTAAGATAATTTAGACGATAGTTTTTTTAATAATTAACTCAGAGACGCGAGCGAATTATTATTATTATCATATAAGAGAACGTAGAAATAAGTTTATTTAAACGTACCTTTGATCATTGGATGAACGTGTCCAATTTGAAAGGCAATGTCTATATTTTTTTATACGCGTATGTTTATAATAAATTTATTTTTTATTTACAAAAATGTATATTTTTTCTTTATATAATAATATTCTATCCGCTAGGAGAGACAGTTCGTGCTTTTGTTTTTTTTTTGTTTTTTCTTTTTTATATTTTTTTTTTTTTTTTTTCTTTTTTTTTTATAGAAAAGGATTTTTTCTCTCCTTTTTTATTGTATTTTATTTATTTTTTATTTTTTTAAATATTTATTTGTGGGATGAATAATCATCGGAGATTGCAGTAATCGTCCAAGATTCTGTAAATATATTTATTGTCTTAAGTTGTTTAATGCATATTGTTTAAATAGTAAAAACACAACCTCGGGAAATATATTATCGAATCAAATCATTATGAATTAATTTTAACTCGAATACTTTTGTTTTTTTGTTTTTTTGTTTTTTTTTTTGTTTTGTTTTGTATTTAACGCTATACAAAGAAAAATTTATATTTATAAAAAAAAAAGGGAATAAAAAACAAAATATATGATTTAATAAAAATCATCGAGAACGATTGGAAGAATTGTTCGTACAATTAAATTAATATTTATCTTCTTAAATTTCTAAACGTACAAAGAGAGAAAATAATTTTTTTTTTACACGTCTACGCACACGTATATTTATTATTATTTATATATATATATAAACTTAAAGTTTGATTCTTAACAATTAATACGTGTTGTTGTGGGGCATTCGCGGCGCTTCTCTCCATTTTGTCTTCTCTTGTTTTATTCTTCTTCATTCTTTTTTTTTTTTTTTTGGGATAAATAAAATAATATAAGATTCGATATTAAAATATTAAAAAAATAAAAAAAAAAAAGAAACGACGAGACGCGAACGCCATAAATAAGGCTAATGAACTTTTACAACGAGTATACAAATTATCATCTAAAGAAGAACAAAAAATATGTATTAACGTCTTTCGTTATAGAAATGAGAGAAGACGATGCGTTACGATATGAAGAGAGAGAAAAAAAAAACACATACACACACACACACACACATACAAAAGACAAAATAAAAAAAATGAAATATTTGTCTCTTCTCGTTCGATGGCGTCTGGTTAAATGACAACGATCTCATTTCTAGTTTTTCAAAATCTAACTAAGTACGTGTGTCATTTGATCTTACAATTTAGATTATACATACATTTACGAACTTCATCATCATCATCATCATCATCATTATCATGACACCTAGAAATGATCAATTTCGTTCACCTTTCCTTACTAAGAAGAAGAAAAAAAAAAAGAAAAGAAATCTCAACTTCATCGTTGTGATATGGAGGATCGTTTGATTAACTTAAAATAAAATGATAGTCAAATAGAACTCGTCAAACAGTTTCGATGATTTCAAATGGAAGAAGAAAGACGATTTTTGTTCCGAACGTGCATCGGCAATGAAGGTGAACATGTATCTTTCCAGACACGTATCGCTATTATCCTTAAAGGTTTCACGATATCCTGAGCTTCGAGAGAGAGAGAGAAAGAGAGAGAAAGAGAGAAAGAAAGAGACAATAAAGATTGGCATTAATGGCTCGAGAAATGTAGTTGAAACGATCGAAGACCACTGTCTCTCGTGAATACGAACGACGAAATCTCTCGACGATGTCCTTTGAATAGAATGAAGAGAATAGAAGAGAAAGAGAAAGAACTAACGAAAGGTAGAATAAAGATAGAAAGGAAGAGAATGAATAAAAAAAGATTACTAACTCTCGACTAAATACGACTCGGAGAGATTGATTAATCGGGCTTGATCCTACGCATCCTTACGTTTTACTTTGTACAGCGTATTATTGCACATAGTCTCTCGGAGAGCATATTATCACTGCTTGGATAAGCTGTCCGATGAAATGAATCGTCGAGTCGCGGGAGTCGTGTACACAGGTTCATAACATATCATCAGCCTCTTTCAACCGAAGGTGTCTCTCTGGAGACTATTTCGTTAGTTTGTTTTTGCAATTGCGCGGATGAGGGTGGCGGCGGTGGGGGTGGTGGTGGTCTCGTCGTGCAACGTACGCGAAGCAGACCATAAAGCAACCAACCGTTGGTCGTGGGTCCGACCGCCGTTGCTCGATTTTTTCTGCTACCGCCAACGACCGCTTCGCGTTGGGCTTGCAATCGATGCAACATAGCACCGGCAACCAGTGCCGAGACTACGGCTGAAAGGGCTACCACTACGAACAGAGCACTGAAGCCTGGCATCGGCAAACAAATACCATATACGACCTCCTCCCGTATTCTTCCTTGAAAGACCGTAACCGCTTCGGCGTGGGTGTCCGGACTGAAGGCCAGGTCAGCTTCCGAGATTACCTCGTAGATTCCACTCACACCGACGTCCGCGCTTCGTACCTTTCTGTCCGACACCACGACCGATCTCTTTCGCCTCACGTTGGCCGAAGACAACGGTGTCACTGGCCTCGAATCACCGTCCTCTTCTAAGTTACGCGGTCCGTGAGGAAATTGTTCCCGGTCGCTCTCGTATCTCGTCACTCTTGGAGGTTCCTGGAATAAGATAACGAATAATTCACTGGGAATCAAATGGTCTTTATCTCGTTCATTTATAATACGTTACATTATTAACGCTGAGTTAATTGGAGAGAGGAGAGATTTCATTTATTTAAATAAACCTATTTATTTCGCGAGAATTATTCGATTATATATAAACTCCCTCCCTCTCCCCCCTTGTGATTAAAGAGATCATTATGTCAATGAGAAAAGTAGAGAGTATCGTTAATTAATTAGATCTTTGATCTGGCTAAAGCGAGCCTACTAACATAGCTTGGGAACTCGAAACGAGGTGGAAATATAATACGGCTGATAATTGGATGCAACCGACAATTAGAGTGATTCAATTACAATGCGAATAGATTGAAATAATACTTATTAGGAGTGGTGTTGAATGATACGATAGGAGGAATTTTAGATTGAATTTCTAAATCGTTATAATATATAAATCATAATTACCAAGTACGGCCGCGAAAGATCGTCCGGATGTACGTCGTCCTCGTTTTGCGGTTCTATCACGGGTGCTGGTAGTCGATTGTTAGTTTGCGGCTGTGCCTTAACAACTGACTTCTCGATACCCAGAAATTGTCCGCCTATCGAAGTCATCTCGTCGCCGTTCTGAATGATGTCGTCGTAAAGAGAACCGTCGTTTTGCTCGTCGTTTACGCCTCCGTCATTTTTCTCCGCACTATTATTATCGTCGTTATGAATGATGGGCGTTCCTGTGGTTTGGTGATATTGCTGAAGGATTTGATCCTTGCGTTCTTGAATATAATGGCCGACCGAACCGCTGAGCTGACAGTGGTCGAGACAACCGTGCCGACAGATCTCCACCTTGACGGACAAAACAATGAAATGAAATGAAATGAAATGAAATGTTCATCGTGAAACGAACGAATAATTATCGTTCGATCGATTAATCGAAACACTATTTCGTCTCACCTTGCATTTGATGTGAACGCTAAGAGCGTCGGGAAATTTGAAAGCATGGAAGAACGCGTATGTTATTACGGTAGCACGATCGTCCGATCCTCTAGCCTTGAGAAAACGGCTTATCATCTTAGGCCTGAGAACGCATCCGAACTCGTCGCTTAGCTGTATCGTGTGACCCCCGCCGTCCGAAGCTACGCACGATTTAACTCGCATGTCGAACTCACCTGCGCCCAGTTTAATAACGAGAATTATGTTAGAGTAAGTTCGTGTCTTAGGTGTGCGAGGAGTCTCGTGTACCTTGGGAGTTCTGTCGCTCGTTACCTCGGTAATCGTTTATTGCGACGACCAGCGTGAGAGTCGAGCCAAGAGGAACGATGCCAGACACCGGTGGAGCCCACGGTCCCTTTCCATGTTGTATTTCCATCCAACAGTCAACGTTGTCCCCTTTTGAATATCAAATCGTTTCAATCTCTATATACCGTTTTTTTTGTCGAGACTTTAACACGATCGTAAAACCCTTTGCGAGATCGAACAACAAGAAAATAACGATTTATTTCTCTCGCAAACGAAATCCTTTGCATTTCTTTTTTTTTTTTTTACACAGTTAATGAACACGCAAATATTCGTTCGTGGATGTTCGTACAAACACAAGTTTAAAATTCTCTTGCCGAGAGGATTCACTGCTCTCCTACGCGAAGACGCATGCATTCGCGTTACGAAAGCTAAAATTAAGTAGCAATCCTGCGGTTCCACACCTGTGGTCAACCGCGGATACACGAGTCCCCGTGTAGAAGAGTATAGCGGGATGATTTCGCGCATTAAACTCTTTCTACCACGAAGATCACGGTACCCCCGGTGTTGTTGTATCTGCCCGCTGTATTTAGCCACGTGATATCATTGTCAATAACTTTGTATAGAATTTAATCGTGTAGAAAAAGAGGATAAGAAAAAGTATGATTAATGGTTAAACCGTGTCAACATTTACCTCGAAAATCTAATTGTATAACATCGAGATCGGCTATCACCATTGGCGGTTTAGATGCAGTTTTTTCGTAATCGTTGAACCATTCGCATCGCAATCGTTTGGCTTCGTCCCAAACTTCGAGCAAATCTTTATCGTATTGAACGACAACGGTGTTCTCGTAGAACTGGCCGTGCATGTCTGGTTTTGTACCACATCTGTAAAACAGCAGATATTCAAATTCTCTAACGATTAGATTATTCTTAATTGATTGTAATATTGTTTCGTTGATCTCACCTGGCATATGCTATCCGAAACGAAAAAAAGGTTTGTCCTGTCGACGGTGGAACGTAAACGCATCGTGGATCGGCATGCTGGCCCTTGGACGATACTATTCCTTCAAAAGGTTGCGAAAACGAGAGATGAACGTCCATGTGATCTTTTCCGCACATCACTTCGAGGGATTGGATGGCTGGCATGCCCTCTGGCCTTTCCAGCGGCCAGATGTCCCCGTTGCTACCAACGTTCTTCAAGCCAACCATCTAAGAATCCAAAGAATAAACTTTCTTCAACTTTTTTTTTTTTCTTTTTTTTATTTTTTTTTTTTAATATACCTACCTATAATATCTTTACCTTTCCAATTATAAGTTGGAGAAGAAGGATAAATAAAACCGTACCCGCGTGTGTACGAAAAGAAAGAGAAAAAAAAGAAGAAGAAGAAGAAAAAGAAAGAAACACATATTCTTGGAATTCTGAACAGAAGTAACTAACTGAGTTACGATCATGTTGATCCACGTCTTTAACGTAGTAACATAAAACTTAGATAAGTTTTCTTTGAAATAGAAATTTATTCGCGAGATATTATTTGCCTGGAGTAATGTTAAAAAGGATTTCCAAGTTACGAGGATTTCTTCGTACGAACGTGGCTGGAATCGAATCACGTTTTCAAGAAAATGTCTCCCTTTTCCTATTGCCGGGATATAAAAATCTTCCTCCTTCTTTCGTATTTATGATATGGGTGTATGGAAAAGAGATCGAAAAAAAAGAAAAAGAAAAAGAAAACAAGAAAAGAAAAAAGAAAAAGAAAGAAATGTAAAAAAGAAATGAAAAACGGGGAGTAAAGGAGATCCTATTATTTCATTGGAACGTGATCTAACCGACGTTTTCTGTTATTTCAGAAAATTTCTTCTTACACACGGGTACGAAACGGCTACGACCTCTCCGATCGAGGTTAGAGAAAATTATGGTTCTTACTAGAAGAAAAAAAGGAAAAAAAAAGAAAAAAGAAAAAAAAAGACCCTCTCTTTGAAATCTCACGTGAATACTACTATCTCACACGACAATGTTGAATGGGTGTAGGGTACTTGTCTTTGAAGAGCTTAGGTCAAAAGTAACATCGTTTTCTTCCTATTCCTCGCCAACTATAATTTTCTGCATTGCTGAAACGGCGTATGTATTGCGTTGTTATTTCGTTTATTTCGAAAAATTTCTATGAAATTCTCCGGCGCGTTATTTTCTCGAGAAAATCTTTCCTCGTCGTTTTTTTACCTTTTTTTTCTTTTTTCTTTTTTCAAAATTCTCTCTCTTTTCATTTCTAAATTAAGAAATTAAACAATCGCGTAAGAGAAGGAGGTTTACGAGGAATGCATAATTAAATTTTCGTCGTGTCTGTTTAGCAAATATTTGTAATCAACGAACGTGCCGGAGGAGATAACAGTTCTTTAAATAAAAAAAAAAAGAAAAGAAAAAGAAAAAAAGGATTGCGTCGAGTAGTTTGTTTGCTTATCTCATATAAATGATTTATTCTAAGCGATAACGAAGACCGAAGCTCTCATAATAAACGTTTTAATTGATTGATTATAGAAAATCTGTCGTGTTATATACGTAAATGGACAGACAAGTAAGGATCACAAGAGACACGTTCTACGTCAGCAGCGAAATAATTACACGCTTTTCACATGATTATCGATAATGAAATAGCACTAGGGGAGTGAGTGATCGTATAATTACAGATAATTCACAGTTCTTTCGCGTATACTTAAACTCCGATGAAATAGGATCTAGTCGTGCATCATAAAAAAGCATTTAAACGTTACTTACACCCCCCCACCTCTGCCCCCCACCCCTATCTACCATGTTTTGCTATCATAAAAAGAAGAAAAAGGAAAACATAGAGATAGAGAGAGAGAGAGAGAGAACATGAAAAATAGATAGGGAAAACTGGAATCATTGATTTATGCGAAATACTCTTCATGCTCGATCGAAGAAATATTATGATCATACGCAGCAACATCCAATACATTTTGCTACCAAGCGAAGATAATGACTGTGCACGAGTAGCGTAATAATCATCTCGATTGATGGATCGCAACGAGAGTTCTGTTGCATCATAGAATCTTCCATTTCCGATCTAACTTTCTATCTTTTATTATAATAACAAATAATAGTTATAATTAAGGACATATTCGAGATCCAATATATTATTATTAAGCGTTTTATCGTGCGCACTTTTATCAAAAACATATATAAGTGTATCGAGTGTGTATATATATAATTATACTTATTTATTAATTATAATTAAATCGAAATCGAGTATGAAATGAATAAATTCCAGTGTTTTTCTTTTCGTATTATACTATATAAAATATTCGATTACTTTCAATTCGTCACGTTAAGAGATATTATACAGATATTAAATTTGTTCAAGATTTTTCAAATATTATTAATGAAACCTTTACGAGTAGCAGTTAGTTATATACGGAACAACTTGAAGAGAGATGAAAATCCGGTCGTCTTATGTCGAAGGCCATCGTGACTGGAAACACACACACATACACATACACACATATGTGAGAGAAAGAAAGAAAGGAAGGAAGAAAGAGAGAAGATCACGACTAGGTAGAAGATTACGAGGTAGGTCACGAGAGATTAGGCGTGTCCGTCTCTCATCTGAACGTTTCTAGAAATGACGTTCCGTTCCGTTCCGTTGTGTCGTATGTGCATGTAAGTCTATCCTGTCGTATTACTTTGAACGTGGTTAGCTCAATAAAGATAAATAAAGAAAGAAAGAGAGATATGGGGATTAAGAGAGAGAGACAGAGAGAGAGAGAATCCGCGACACGTACGTAAACGAGGCTGAAACGATGGAAGGTGTTCCCCATGTATTCCATGCTCGCGCAATGCTGTAACGGGAGAGGCGTCTTTACCGCTGCATTAACGGTCGCTGTTTTTCGCACAAGTGAAAACAAGTTTCTGAGCTCTTACAATCGCACTGTTAAATGACAACGTTTCATTAGAAATGATTACGCACCTGGCGGACCGTCTACCACCACCACCACCACCACCACCACCACCACCACCACCATCAACATCACCACCATACGTTAGCTATCAGTTAGCTCGTGCTCGTCGTTTATCTCTTTCTATATCAGAAACCTGAATCTTTTGCTAACTCGTCGAGAGAAGATCGTTTCAGGATCATCTTACAATCCTTCCTTCCTTCCCCCCCACCTCTCTTTTACTCTCTTTCTCAACTCTTTGGGTGAGGTAGGGTACGGTGGGATTAAAAGTGTCCCACCGCTGTAATGCAACGGTGGAACATTTTTAATTATTGCGATAGTTGCACGTAAATAGGGGTTCTATATTTTCGTCTTATTTACGTAAAACAGTTGATAGTATCTTCGACAAATGTTACAAGAATGTAATTAAACTATTATTACTCTTGTTTTTTAATTTCCTATGTTTATTACATCATTATTAATAAAAATATAATATCAATTTTGTTTCATTTGAATAGCAATCAAATTTTTTCCATGCAACGTAGGGCTACTTTGTTGTCCGAAATGTTGTGGCCTTTTTAACAAAAAGTGAGTTTAAAGATCGGATTATGGAATACGTTTACAGTCGTTCAAACGTTTTCGAACGATTTCATTGATACGACAACGGATAAGAAATAATTTATGGTTATATTATAAAATTTCTTTATGTAATATAAGTACATGAAAATGATATTTATCATGTACACACTTTAAAAGCGGAAACGTTTCTTCTTCTATAGGGGTAAGCTTTACGATTCCTCAACGGCAGTTCGTTAAAACCACGAATGTATCAGTATTCCGAGTTATTCGACTGAGCCAAGCATGCTGGTAGCCAGCTAGCTAGCCAGCTAGCCAGCTAGTCAGCTAGCTAGCTGCTCATTCTGGATATATTTCCCCCGGCTTTTCGAATACTAATGCCCGTAACTGCCCACTCGATTGTGTTCACGTCTGACACGCGGAAATAGTTTCTCTTTACTGACTCACCTACCAAACTCGATCAGCAACCCTTTCGTTCATTCTATCTCTCTCTCTTTTAACCCTTTTGTTTTTATTTTTTTTTATTTGTGCTTTTCTGCTTTTGTTTTCTTTATTTCTTTGTATATTTAACTGTGAAATATCCTCCGAACGAGTCAAAGAGAACAAGCGTATCCGGTTTTTATTCGCGCGTTCGATTCGCCAAGTCACACCCACTCACAGGTGGCGTGTGTGTTCGTTGTTTTCTATTATATAAAAATAAAAAAAGAAATAAAATAAAAAAGAAAGAAGAAGATATTAGAAAACTAATAACAAACTAATTGTCGACACGGGAATCGATTTTCGATGTATAATATCTATTGAAAATAATCAGATTATCGTGATAACGGCTTTAGATCTCAAGCTGGCAGACACGTAGGTTTACAGAAGCAGACATACTCACGCACGCAACACGTATACAAATATACAGTCCAGTCAATCGTTTTTATCGAGTTCACTCTGGCATCGAGATTCCCCGTTCTAAGTTGAGATCTATTCCTGAGATATCTGAAGTCGAGTTAAGGCAATAGACATAGAAAGAAAGAAAGAGAGGATAAAAGAGAAATAGAAGAAGAAGGTGGAGGTGGTGGTGGAGGAGGAAGAAGAAGAAGAAGAAGAAGAAGAAGAAGGAAACGTGAAATCCGTGACGTGCAGGCACGTTTTCAAAGGCGAAAGCGCAATAAGAGATCTCACTGTCCAGACACCGTCGATAGCAGCTAGCAGTGGTGCAGTGCTCTTGAATAATGTAAATGGATGGTGCTGGTAGACGGGGACGATCTTAGGGTGACGATATCGATGTCGATGTTGGTGGTAGTAATGGTGGTGGTGATGGTGGGGGTAGGTAGGATCTTTGGATGTTCACCTAACGGTACTTAGAGTAGACACCAATATCCGCTTGCAAGCTGTTGCGATTCCTGCGTCGTCATCGCATTGTCATCGAGTTATCATGAGAGTTTCTCTTTGATCGCTTTTTCGAGACTAGCTCTTATTTTCTTCTTCCCTTTTTTTTTTTATTTCCTTCTGTTCCGTTCTTCTTCTTCTTCTTCTTCTTCTTCTTTTTACTTATTCTTTTCATCTTCTCCAAATTACATATATATATATATAGATTTCGTTTCTTTTTTTATTATAGTTCTTTTAAACCGGTACCAAGGCTAACTTTTTTGAGGATCATTAGATTCGACAAAATCCACCTCGTATTTCTCAAACCGTTATTCTTTAATTAAAGGATCGCGCTAGAGAATGACTACAGTCCATTATCGGAATTGCTCGTTTCTAATGCTGCTATTCCTTCATAGGATCTAATTGATGGACAAAAGAAACCGCTACGAAAGATAGATGAGGAATAAAGATTACCATAAAGATTCCCACGTCTAACTCGATTCTAATATAACTCCTCGAGTAGAGACAGATAGAGAGAAGGAGAGAAGGAGAGAGAGAGAGAGAGAGAGAGAGAGCTTAGATAAGTTCGGTGAATGATCAAAGTTCGAACGAGCCGCGATGTCTTGTACCGTATTATCGAAACATGTATCGTACAACCAGGGATCGATACTTGATAATACTATCGACGTACTTAACTTTTTTTTTATAAGTCAAGATAATAATCTTAAGTAAGATGGGAGGAAAGTGATGCTCCGTGATAATCTCTCGTATTTTATTTTAACGATTTTGTCTAAACGTTAGAAATAATTTCATACAATTGACGATCTCGTTATATATTATTACTATGATAATAATAAAATTAATAATTATAACGATGAAAGATAAATGATCTCGCGTTAAATGTGAGAATTTAATTTTGTTACCACGAGTAATGTAAATCATCGTAATAAGATCATTATAATAAGATATTATATTTAATCAGTTTATATATCATCTACCAAACATTGTTTAAATAATCTGTAATTATTTCTATTTTTTACCTGACCCCTTTTATAAGGTTCTATATTAATGGGTTTATTTCGCGTTAAATAAAATCAAAATAAATAAATAAATAAATAAATGTGTCTATCAACGATTGTTCAAATTTATGATACTAAGTATCTAACTTAGGATCTGTAAATGAACGATTTAATTTACCATATAGATCAGCATGCGTAGCAACTTCCACACCCCTGGCATCCTGGAGGTCCCAGCCTCTCACGATGAAACACGCTTCCCTAAAAGAGATAAAAATATATCAATGTTGATATTCCTATTTATGATTTTATTTATTATTTTTTTGTTTTTTTTCTTTTGATCGATCGTATTGTAAGACCAAACGAAACGAAACGAAACGAAACGAGACGAGACGAGACGAGACGAGAGGAGACCAAACGAAACGAGAAAAGACCGGGACAACGATCTTGAAGGAACACTTTCCTAGCCGGATCTATTTTAATTTATCCGAGCAGCATGGTCTGGCGAGCAAATTAACTGAACACCGTCCGGCAGGTCGCGGTTCGAATCCCAACGAGGTTTGGAGCGCAAAATTGACGCAGCCGAGAGAAATCATGCTTATGGTTTTAATACATACATATGTGTATTTACGATCAGGATACACATATATATTATCCGACGTTTACACAGACATAAACGACATTATATGGGATCGTAAATTTCTCAACGATGATTCGTCGAATTTAAATATATTTCTCCTGGTCTGGTTGGATGGGGGATTGGGGGTTTCGATTCATATTTTTAAATATTTATTTAACGAACATTAATGATGCATTGTTTAATCAGAAATTTCACCATTGAATAATACATAACTGAAAGTTATGACGTATACACAGTTAGAGTATATCTTATTCATATTCGTTTAAACATCCGGAAAAGTTAATTCGTGAAGTTATTTAATTAGAACACGTACGTATTATATCGTTGGAATGATTATTTCAGAACGGAAGGAAGGAAAAGTGGCCGGAATGGGTTTTTGTTTTACTTAGAAAGAATGTAATCATAAATTAATGGCGAATGAATCAACGAACGAACGAACGAACTAACGAAAAAACGAAAAAAACGAAAGAACGTTATATTATAACTTACCGTATGAAAATGAAAATACATTATGAAAAGAATTTGCTTGAACATTCCCACGCCTTTGGAGATGATGTTCTTCGAGAGCTCGATTACAAATCGACGATGCGCGTCGTGCGTTTATTGATATTACCACCTTTCCATTTCAACTTCAAGAGAATTACCATACAATATAACTCTTCCGGAAATACGAGTTATTCTTTTCTAAAGACAATGGAATTACGAGTGTCGCGAGCCAACACATTTGCTTGCTTGCTTGCTTGCTTGCTGGTTGGCTGGGTTGGCTGGCTGGCTGGGTTGCTGCTTGGGTTGCTTGCTTGCTTCGTACGAATTAGCTGATCGTTCTAACGGTAAGACTTGCTCGTAAAAAAAAAGATCGGCTAATTTTCTATCGTTTCGAACGTGTGATTGCGTCAAAAAGAAATATCAAAACGTGTTTGGTATTTAATTTCCGTATAAAAGATAAAAATAAATTAGTTGGAGAGGAAGGGTCATACGTTTGTTTCTGGCACGCGATTATCTTGCCCGGAACAAACTCATTGCAACGCGATTATCCTCGATGATGATGATGATGATTGAAACGTGCGAACGAGAGAGAAAAAGATATGACCGGTGTTTTATTACCAAAGAAATATTCTTTCTACGAGCTATAAATTGTCTAACATCGATGTTAAAATAGTAAAAGAGAATATAGTTTAAGAGAAAAGAAGAAAAAAACCTCTCCCCCCCATAAAAAACAAAACAAACAGAGATATCTCAATACGAAAGTAAATTGACGATCATTTTTATTGCAAATCATAACAAAGTCTCTTATAATCAATGAAACGATGAATGGGCGGGGGGGGGGGGAAATAAAAAACGATGGTAAAAGTTTAGAATCTTCAAGAAGAAAATATCTTCTTGGATAGAAGAGTCGATACGATTTCAAGCCTGTTCAAGGCTCGTTAGGTTCGGCACGTTTTTGTCAGATTAAACGCATCGTTGCTTCATCGTTCCCATTGACAGAGCTCAAAGACTTTCCGTGTGTGATCCGATGGCGAGAGTAAGAAGAGATATCGATCCTTTTTCTATATCATTTTCAATGAAACGTTATTTCATTCTAACGCAATAACTTACTTCGACAGGGAAAGGAATCGAGATCGTCGTAGTTTAGATTTAATTATTCTATGATATTTAATCAATCGGATGATATAAGGTTCTTATAAAAATAAACCTATTTATAATCTTGAATTTAAATTCAAAGCTAGTTCGCGATAGTGCAAGAGTAACCAAAACGTTACAAAGCAAACAAAAACAGATATACGTCGTATTATGTATCGTCTTGTAGGTAGAGTAAAACGTACACGTGGTACTTTGTTTACTCGAACAAAGTAACAAGTAGAACGGACTGAACACTTCGTAAGTCTCCTTCTCTTCCAAGGGAGATGAAGCAGAAAATGTAAGATAGTAAGGAGGATAGGATGTTGTTAACTCTTCCTACACGAAGAGGAAGAGAATGAGAGAATGAGAGAATGAGAGAGAGAGAGAGAGAGAGGACAACGACTACGTGAAGTCATAGTTGAAAGGAAGAAAGAGAAAGATATATATAATAGAAAAAGAAAACACAGAGTTTGAACGGTACAGTTTCTCTCCGACTTTACGATAGTTTTCAACGGACCGTGAACGATCGAAACGAAGGAGAACAGGCTTGGTGACGTTAATTATAATGGGGTTTATTTATACCTGTAAGAATTTATAGCACAGGACTTATTGATAAAATAATAATTCGAAACAAGCTCGATACCATATACATATCATTAATCTGAATGTAATTATTCTAGACCGATGATTAGATTGTTAAAGAAGTCGAATAATAATAATAATAATAATAATAATAATATCGAATGAAACAAAGAAAGAAAAAATGAATTCCTCAGATTATTTATTACATAATGATTAACGTTTTAAACGTTCATGAAAGTTTTCATTGGACGTTTATTCGAGCGCAACGATGCTCGTCGTTGGTTGGTCGATCGAGAAAGGTTGTGTTGCTGCTGAAAGTAGCGTGAAATCGAACCGAGACGTCCGTGTCTAACGTCGTAATGTTACAAAGACAATAGCATGCATTTAGCTACGGATGTTATTTTCAGAATCACTCTGTAATCTTAACGTCCATCAAAACTGTCAATGAAGAAATTACCGAGGATAAAGATACACTCTCTACATACCGTGTAATAGTATTCTATTTCGTTTCGATACAAATGTATTTATCCTCTCGTACCGAGTTAATAAATATTCTAACGAGAATGGATAGATAATAAATAGAAATAAAAAGAGATAAAAAGAGAGAGAGAGAGAAATAGAGGTATGGCAATGAATTCCAGGACTCATTAGACCTAGGCGAAAGCGTGTCGAACTCGAAACGGGTGGTCCCGCATGCGGAAGGATTAATCGTGGGCGACAAGTAGCAGAGAGTAGACAGAGTGCCTGCTTGCTTGCTTGCTTGCTTGCTTGCCTACCTGCCTACCTGCCTGCCTGCTTGCCTGCCTGCCTCGTGTGTTTTAGATTCGTCAGACAACACGTTGTTAAAACGCTGATTAAGCCTACACACTACAGAACTACAGGTACCTACTACTACCATAATAAATATCTGACGCGGAACGTAGACGTTACAAATAATCGTCGCGAATAGAATAGTATTAAATATATTATAATGTTATATAGAAATTTTATCGAATCTTATTCAAGTAGAAAAGTACAACGGAAAAGTTTCTACCTATGTTATTTTCTTCTTCCTCTTTTACTTCCACTACCATATTCCTTTTACCTTCTCTCTCTCTCTCTCTCTTTCTCTTCTCTCTCTTTCTCATTACACGCGAGTAGAAACGAAGCCGCAGAAGTGGCAGAACGCGTACAATACATTCCAGAAATGTTTCGAGCGAGCCGGTTGGATTGCACGCGTCTTCATAACGGTGGTTCTCGTTCAAGCAGACCGCTCGGCCAGATATTCCATCTCTCTCTCTCTCTCTTTCTCTTTCTATCCTTTTCTCTATGCACCATTATTTCTATTTCTTATTCTTTCTATTTCTCTATCATCTTCTTCTTCTTCTTCTTCTTATTCTTTAAATCAATGTGTGCGAGGGATAGACAGATCCCACGCAAATAATAATATTCCCCCTTTTCAGCTCTCACCGTTCGAAAGACGTTTTAATGTGACAACACCAACCAACGTATCCAACCTAGGATCCCTCTTTTCTTCATCCCAACTACCTCAATGTCACTCACCGTCAATCGCGCGACGAGAACACGCAAAGCTCGCATATACGGGGCCCCGTCGATTTGTCTCGTTGCCGGTACGTGCGTCGCATTAACAAAACAACTTTTCTATTCGCATTCTTATTTATTTATTTTTTTACTTATTTATTTATATCTAAAATAAGCGGCGTATCGGAGATCATTGGATTTTTACTGGAATGATAGTAATGATAATTGCTTTTTTTCTTTTTTCTTTTTTAAAGGATCATCGATGCAAACCTTTGAAATTATAATACGATATATTATAAATTCGTATTTTTATCTAACGTATTCGCGTACACATATATTGGTAAATATCTAACATTACATATACTTTTAGGAACTCGTGAATCATTCGATTTAATGGTCGACTTATAACGGTTAGGAGAGAGAGAGAGAGAGAGAGAGATAGATGTATCGAACGATTGATCTTAGATTCTAATCATTTCTTCGCACGAGATGCATGAGGAGGGAGGGGTATTCGAAGGATAGTCAATTTCATATTCATTCGTGAAATTAAATGAGGAACCTGTTTGAAATCTTTTTTTACGAAAGGTAACCTGCTAGCAGCACGAGGGGTGGGAGTGAGGGGGGAGTAGGAGGTGGGGGGAGGGGGATATACAAGTCCACAACCACCACCGGTGGCGCGTGTACATGTCTTTCTCGAGGATACAAATTGGATGGGATAAAGGTTATTATACGCGTTGCGTGAGAAGTTGCTTTCTTTTCTTTTCTTTTCTTTTCTTTTTATTTTCTTTCTTTATATTTTTTTTATGTTTTTTAAAAGAATAATTTGGCCAACTGTGTGTGCGGAGATTAAGTCGTCGTTCGATGACGTTTTTACGATGGTGGTCCAACTCTTTAATTCTTTGCGTGTCCTTTCAACTTTCAAAGAGATAAAAAGAGAGAGAGAGAGAGAGATATTGTTACCGGATATAACTGGCAAACAGAAAGAGAAATAGGGGAAAGAGAGAAAGGGAGAGAGAAAGAGGAGATAGGAGGGGGAGGAGGAGGGAAGAAGGGGGAGGGAAATTAACACGAAATGTTGCCGATGACGAGAACCAGGTCAAGATAGCGTTACAGAGTCCAGCTTCTTCTTCTTCTTCTTCCTGGCCGTTTAATGCTCGACAGCCGGTCAAGATAAAGTTTATAGATTTCTCCGAACGCATAAGCAAGCGAGAACCCCATAGTTATTGTTACTCGATAAAACGTTATTACTATCTACTCGAATTTATCAACTAAAGATTGAATGAAAGTAACAAAGGGACGCGTTAAATAATTTCGATCGATGATAAAAGTTCTTTTGATACTTGCCAACAAGTTTTTTATCAACGATTATTATTATTATTACTTTTTTTTTATATATGTTCAATTTGAAAATGTACGTAAGATCAACGCGATTAAATAATACGAACTTTCTTTACGTAACATTGATCTTTTAATATTTTCACGCGTATTTCGATTTAATCGATTTTTTACATATTTACATTTAATTAATTAATTTAATAATTTATCTCCTGCTTCCCTCGCGGAGAAAATAAAAACCAATCGAGAAATATACTTTGATAATTTTATCATCGACGGATAGTGACGTGAAAATTCTCGATCGGATATTTAAGACATCAGATTTGTTTATACTTTTGCAAAAGACCAAAATTCTCGTACGTAATTTTTTATAAGCGTCTCCGATGATAATTAATACGAATGCACAAATTTTTAATGTAAGTGAAAGTAAAACGATAAAAAACAGAAAAGGTAATCTATTTTTCGAAACGAAATAAAAATAATTAATGGATAAATTTCGATTCTATCCATCCAATGTTTTCGCGTGTATATTTAATTAACGTTGTTTACGAATGTTCTTACGAATATTACAATGTTATATTGTTTACGAATGTTGTTACGAATATTATAACGTTGTTTACGAATATTAAATTAGCCCCGAGAATTTTTTCGCTTCTTTTTTTTCTTTCTTTTTTTTCAAACTACTCGCATTCATTCGTTTCCCCTTTCATCCGAGGAATGTACTATGTATATCTCTGCAAGAACATAGCTCGCAATTCTTCGATTCTTCCGGAAACTTTCCGAACCGAACGATCGACTTTTATTAAACTCTTCCTCTCGATGGAATTTTTACATCTCTATTTGGTGTCTTGGTACGAGATACGAGTACAGTAACACGCGAGTTTATCACTCGGTGAATCGTAAAGAATATCGAGAACGAAACGAGAAGAGCATGTTGTTAAAAAAGAAAAAGAAAAAGAGAAAGAGAGAGAGAGAGAGATAGAAAGAAAGAATGAAAGAAAGAGACACGACGAGTTCGCACGACCCGTATAAGAGTGCACGTAATTGACTTTACGATCCATTCACTGCGCACGTTTCTGATCGCTTATGTTAACGTTAACGGTTAAATGCAACTCGGTCGTCGGTTGGCATCGTCAGCGGGGATGCGACACGACGATTATGAGAAATCAAAGAAGAATTAAAAAGAAAAAAAAAAAAAAAGAAGGAACAATTATCGCGTGCCAATTGATACGATTTTCAATCACTATTACCACGCACATATACAATTTCACGTTAATTCGATACGATTTGTATCTACTTACGTGTATATACGCGTGTGTGTATGCGTGTACTCGTATATACGATAAAAATATACAGGTATATAGTATTATAGTGATGATCGTATGACTGACGATGTAACATTGTGAATGGAAGTTTGAAAGGTATGGTGGTAATGGTTGTGTTAACGAGTCACGCTCTACGAATGGTCGACGTAATTAGCACCGTGGTCACCCCGTTACAAAGTTTCGAGAATCTCATTCCGGTTTTATTGCAACATTCGTCGGGATCATCGGGTACGTGACTGGTAGCAATGATCGATAGATTTACCTACTTTTATTTTTTATTCGTTTCATTTATTCGTACGAAAGCAGAATGAATATAAGTTGATAGATCGAAGTAGAAGAATAATATAAACACGTTTAAACATTTGTGTACTAAAGGAGTTTATTAGAGAGGATGATCGTAAAACTTGAAAAAAGAGTTGGCTCGTCTTAAATGGGCGGGGGGGGGAGGTAGGAGGTGGATGGGAGGGTAGAAAAAGTCTACTTGAAATGATAAGAAAAAAGATAGACTTAAATGAACGGCAGTAACGCTGCGTGCTCTCGTCTAAACTCGGTTGGTCCTTAATTGCTCTTTTTTCAAATCCTTATTATACTCGTTCGTTAAGAATTAATGGGCCCGTAGAAGTTGTAGAAATGGTTGTTGGTTTATATAGCGCGCGTGCGCCTAAGTACGAAACACTTGGCAAAAAGAAATCCCTACTTGAAGTAAAGTAACAGGAAATAAGATGTAGGAAAATCTTGGAATCCGGCGCATGCAAAGCGCAATGCATTAATGCTTAATCGTGGTATATATATATATATATAAGAAACGACTTTACCAAAGGGTGGAAGTTAACTTCCGACGAGTTAAACACCTCTTTCTAACGTTTCTTTTTTATACCTTCCCTTTTTCAAACCGATTATGCAAATGTTTTTTCCATTCTTCCTTAACTCGTATAAATAAAACTTACAATTATATTCAATCCCTTTTTTCTTTTTTTTTTTTCTTTCAAGTTACGATATTTACCAAAGAAAAAAAAAAGAAAAAGAGAAAAAACAAATAGTAAAGAAAATTATAATAAATTAAAAGAAAATAAGATTATAAATTTGTATACATATTGCCAAACTCGTATAAAATACAACTGACGATGAAAAATCAAATAAAATATAAAACCAAAGGATTTCTCTAATATACCTGTATAGAAACATAAGATATAATATAGGATAGGAGTAATTTATCAATATATTCCTGTTTATATATTAAAAAATGTTTATAAACGTTTGAAATGCGAAGATATTAATTCGAAGTTTCATTTCAAATCACAATTTCGCGCGAACGAAACAAAATACGCTTGAACGTTATCATTGGGAATTTCTTTGATCGGTCTTCTCTTTCTCTCATTTTACCTCTCTCTTTCTCTCTATCTTTGAACCAACATCGGTTTAATGAGATCAAGTGGGATTAGCCACGCATGGGGGATACACAAGCGCGTTATGTCCCAGATCGGGACGCGGAATCGCGTTACTTTGTCGGTTATGCGCACCTCGAATACTCGGATAGCGTGTCAAATGAACGTAATACCTGCGCGGATAATGGATAATGGCATGGATCTGTGACGATACCGGTTATCGTGCGTGCATGCGTGCCTGCGTGCGTCCGTGGTGCACGCGTTCTCGAATCGTCGGGCAATAATCGACGCACAGGAACACGCGACGAGCCTAACTCCGCTCCGATTACAACACGCCTCGTATATCTCTCGGCTTTCGATACGTTGATTAAAGTATTATGGACCGTTTCAACAGTATACGCGGTAGCCACGAATGAATAGAAGCCTTTACTCGGTATCTAACGACTTACTTATACATTTTTCACATTTATTATTCAAATAAATTTGTTAAGATAATAAATTTGTTGTATTAAAATTACAAATGTCAATTATTTTATAGAATTTATATATATATTTATTTATTTATTTTGAAATTATTTGAATTATTATTATACGTAACGTTTAATATAATATTATTAATTCAAAATCGATAGTTTTACGATCAAATCTTCGATCGCAATTTATCGTTGGCTATTTTCAATCGATCCCCCTAAAATTGTCATTAATATTAAATACAAAATATTTCATTGTAAATCGAATGAATATTTTTATTTAAAGATATATCTCGGCTTTCGATACGTTGATTAAAGTATTATGGACCGTTTCAACAGTATACGCGGTAGCCATCAATGAATAGAAGCCTTTACTCGGAATCTAACGACTTACTTATACATTTTTTTCACATTTATTATTAAAATAAATTTGTTAAGATAATAAATTTGTTGTATTAAAAATTACAAATGTCAATTATTTATAAATCATAAATTTATTAATATTTTATAGAATATATATATATTTATTTATTTATATTGAAATTATTTGAATTATTATTATACGCAACGTTTAATATAATATTATTAATTCAAAATCGATAGTTTTTTACGATCAAATCTTCGATCGCAACTTATCGTTGGCTATTTTCAATTGATCCCCCTAAAATTGTCATTAATATTAAATACAAAATATTTCATTGTAAATCGAATGAATATTTTTATTTAAAGATATATCTCGGCTTTCGATACGTTGATTAAAGTATTATGGATCGTTCCAACAGTATACACGGTAGCCACCAATGAATAGAAGCCTTTACTCGGAATCTAACGACTTACTTATACATTTTTCACATTTATTATCCATATAAATATGTTAAAATAATAAATTTCTTGTATTAAAAATCACAAACGTTGATTATTTATTAAATCATAAATTTATTATTATTTTATAGAATATATATATATATTTATTTATTTTGAAATTATTTGAATTATTATTATACGCAACGTTTAATATAATATTATAAATTCAAAATCGATAGTTTTTTACGATCAAATCTTCGATCGCAATTTATCGTTGGCTATTTTCAATTGATCCCCCTAAAATTGTCATTGATATTAAATACAAAATATTTCATTGTAAATCGAATGAATATTTTTATTTAAAGATATATCCCGTTGGTTGCGTACAATCAAAAAACAATTCGTATGTTTTATTAACGAATGAAAGGAAAATATTAAAAAGGGAAAAATATAAGAAAAGAAAAGAAAAGAAAAGAAAAGAAAAAAAAAAATAATCGTAAATCTGTGCGAAGAGAGAAGAAAGAGTCAGAAAACAAGGTATTTCACGATTCCGGTAGGAACGTCGCCGTCGGCAAAATTCGTGCCGAGTAATTCCGAAAGACGAAAACGTAGTTACATAAGCGCAAGAGAGGAATTAGAATTCGCAAAAGAGCATGCGACTGCTAGGGTAGGGGTACACGTAAGTATTATATGTATGTGTATCGTTGGAAAAACGTGGTAAGAGAATAAAGTCGATCGTTATTTTCCCACGAGGAGGACTGACAAGATACGTATACGCGCAACAAATATGCATGCATACCTGTATAATACATAGACGATAAAAAAAAAAAAAAAAGGAAGAAAGAGAAAGAAAGAAATATGATGGGAGAGTATATAATATTTTTTATTTCTCGCGTGTGCTTTGGACAAATAGGCGAAGTCGCGAAGTGCCAATGTTAATTCTCGAAGAGAAATTAGTGGAGCGGGGGGGTGGGGGGAGGGGGGTCAGAAAAAGAAAGATAGAAAGAAGGAAAGAAAGAGAGTGTGTGAGAGAGAGAGAAAAAGCAAATGCAAAGTTATGTCGGGCGTGATCTCACATTGAGACAACACACGCACCACACATTGCCGAGGTTGAATGCCCTTCGACCACGACCACGAAGAAACGAATGATGAAGAAGAAGAAAGAAGAAGAGAAGAAAAAGAAAAAGAAGAAGAAGAAGACGAAGCACACGGATTAGTGCGCAGCTACTAACGTAATCGTATGCCTGGTGAATATTTCATGAAGCGCGGAAAAAGGAGATGACACCTGTTCGAAAACCGTTAGTGTACTCCTTCTGCCCCCCCCCTCTATCCCCCCCGCTTCTACCTCTCCGTTCTTCTTCTCTTCTGATATCCGTCGGCGGGTGAGACGACGACGACGACGACGACAAACGAACGTTCCCCTCCCCCCCTCCCCCTTCCCCCGTCTTATTTCGATGTAAATTTTCAAAAAAAAAAAAAAAATTACATTCTTTTCGTCCTGCCAAAAAATGTCCATTGATTTCTATCAAAGCGAGAATATAACTATAAATGTGTCCGCGTTTAAAATAAATATATCATTCTATTCTTTTTTCTAACGATAATTCACATAGATTTCACGTTCTCATCGCGTTCCCCGTAGATCAATTTTTCTTCGCGAACGATTATTAATCGAACGACATTTTTTTTATTTTCGTAATATCCATATTATTTAAATTTGACGAATAATCTTAATAAATCGCGATTATAGAGTCATAAATAAATATGAAATTTAATCCCCCCCTCTCCCCCTTCTACAAATTTTGAACAAATATATTAATCGTAACGTTAGATAAACTAATCTTCGTCATTTTCGCAGTCAATAAGATTTCTAATATTATTATCGAATAAATTATCATATTTTTGTTTCTTTTCTTTTTTCTCTTTCTCTAACGCATTTCACGGGAATATCATTATCGACATTTATTACCTCTTAGTTTTTTTTTCTCTTCTTTTTTTTCTTTTTTTTAAAAAGAACGAATTAAAAGTATTCGAATAACGCGTGGCAATGTTGATAAAAGTATTTTAAAATGAACATAGACATTTATTACCATTAGGAATCCCAAACACGATGTAATCATTTCTATCCTGAGTAATTATTATTTTTTATACATATTGATTTTAAAGATAATTAAATGATAGTGTCGTTAAAAGGACTATTATATTCTAATACTCGATCGTATCGATTAATATTCATTCGTGAAGTAATGATTTAAAAATATTATAATTTAGAAAAAAAACGTTTAACGTTAAATGTTTAAACACACGAGAGTACCTGATACGCGCGTGTGTGTGTGTATGTGTATGCGTGCATGCATGCGTGTGTAATCTTACATTATTTAGAAACGAATCGATCTACTGTCGTCGGACACACGACACGGGAGCAAAGAGCAAGCGTTTCTCGAACCCGCTAACCGGAATGGGCTCGCTAACTTCTCGTCTCAGTTGGCTTTGCGAAGCGGTTGGGTGCTCGAGTTGGTTCCGAAGCGTCCAGGGAGAGAAACCATTGGAGTAAAAGAGACAGACAGACGGACAGACAGAAAGAACGAGAGAGAGAAAAAGAGAGAGAGAGAGAGAATGGTGAAGAAGAAGAAGAAGAAGAAGAAGAAGAAGAAGAGAGAAGAGAAGAGAAGAGGTTGTTGTAAGGCCCGCGGGAATGGGGCCTCTATTCGTACGAGAGGGAATGAGGAGGTCGATGAGAGGAGGAAAGATGAGGATTGGTAGATCGAAGATGAGTGCAAGAGAGAGAGAGAGAGAGACAGAGAGAAAGAGTTGGTCCCGAAGCACGTGGAGATCCCAGGCACATTGCGCCGAGATCACGGCGGCACGAAAATTTGGTGAGGCCTCCTTGCCTCCCGACCGACCACATTCCCTCCCCACTTTCGAATTTACTCGTAAGAGAACCTTATCCGCTTGGATGTCTCGCCGCGGTTTCGCTCAATCCGCACGCGTTAACATCGCCAAGCGGACATTCGGCGATGAGAACTTATGTTAACTCGAGTAACTATTCGCCAAAATCGAGGATCACACGATTTTTCGAATCCTTTAGAAATATTCTTTTGACTTTTCTAACTGTTAAGTCAAGTATTATTAAGGTTTATTTTAAAAGTTCCGTGCGTTTCTTTTTTTTTTTTTTAAATATTATTTCACTCGTGTATAATGTAATTTTATTCGTTACTTCTCAATTAAATTGCATTATCTGAAAGAACATAATGATTGTACGAATTTTTGGTTTTCATCCTAATATTAAGTAAAGTATAATAATTAAATATGTATTTTCAATTTCATTTTGATTAACTGTAATCCGTTAAATTGTCTTTTTTTTTTATTTGTTCGTAGTAGCATAGTATAGGGTACGTGCATCGTGCACATATTAAACAAATATTTTCTTGTTTTATGTTTTTAAATGACGTGTAATATATGCGAGACAACAAGTAATTAATAGTTAACGACGGATTAAATATAATATTTTGTTTGTTTATAGATTATATTGGATACTTTAAATAGTATCCAATCGATTAAATGGAATAATATTATAATCAGGTTTCATTGAGTTTGCTTTTGAAGGATATTAAATTTTCTAACACGTTGGTATCGATTTATTGTGAAAATTCAGGTAAACGAGCCGTGGAAAATGAGGACACCTATGTATGTATACATGTATGTGTATACATATGGATATGTATTCGCATTCCACGGACTATATGGATACTTTGATTCGTTAAACGATATCGGATACGTTGAACAAACATCTGCTAAATACACATATATATATATATTTGTTAAATCCGTTTGAATAGCCACGTTCAATTCGATATACGTGCATATACGTGCATATACGTGCATATACGTGCATATACGTGCATATACGTAGCCTATAAATCCGGAAAGATTTTTATCCAACGGATGATTACAAATTTTACACTTGTATGAGAGAGTTAATTAGTCGGAGAACGATTATATCGATTAATAATTGTTACCATTAAAATTGTCCGGCAATGTTTAAACGAGAAATATATGACTTTATCGGGTTCATTGGTTTCTCATTCAAATTGTCCTAGATTCTTAATGAGAACAATACAACATTTATCGATTAATCGTTCAAACTGATATAATCCTGTACTTTAATGATATTAATTATTAAGATACCCTGATTGCGTGTATTATAGCTAAAAAATTGAGTATCTGCCAAATTACAATTTATTAATACTTAATAGAGGAATCATTTGTTTATGATAGCCAGATAATGAAAGAAAGAAATTAGACAAAAATATATCGAGTTTAATCGAAAACTCTGATGCCAACTTTTAGGTGAATAATAACACTCTAAATAAGATATCATATTACTATTAGGATGACGATTGAAATGATGAAAGAATTTACCTCGCGATCTTGGAGTGTGTGGATCGTCACCACGTGTTAGCTGGAACCGAACGGTTCCTCGTGCCGCATCCCGGCAGACACCTTTATCTCCTTATCGCTTTCGTCCTTTCTCGTGTCTGTCTGTCTGTCTTTCTTTTCCTTTATTCCTCTTTCCAGATATTTCCAGGTATCCGAATGTATAAACTCTCGATCTCTTCTCGTGAGTTAGAACGCGAGGAACGTAATAAAGATGATTTATCTGGTTAATAAGTTCGGTATCTAACACTTTATCGAACACTCGTCTAGACTTTCAATCAGACCAAGTTCCTCGTAATAATTGTTATATAGTCGTAGTCGTAATCGTAGTCGCTCTTCTCTAAGTTTCTCTTAACGATAGTTTGGATCCGTCACTTAACACAATTCACCGGTGCCGTGACCTCCTTGTCGGCGTTTACCTTGGCGCGGTCGCGAGCATCGCGCAAACTCACAGAGAGATTATTATACTTCGCTTTTCTTTTTCTCGCGCATGCGATTCCTAAACGCGGACGATTTCAAAACGATATTTCTAACGATACCGAATACCAATACTAAAATATTAATAATAACAAGAAGAAGAAGAAGGGGAAGAATATAAACACTTGTTAAAGTTAATATAATTAATCCCGTTAACGCGAGAATCGATAAGACCCTAATGTTTTCTTAGCTTCTTTTTTTTTTTTTTTTTTTTTTTAAATAAAAAGATTCGATACAGCTGTAACAGGAAAACGTTAAGAAAGTTATTTCTACTTTTTCGTTTTTCTTGATATTATAGTTCAGTATACGTCTAGGTCTAGTTCACCGCGTTAGAATGCGCAAGCACGCCGGTTCACGGTTCCGTTCCGTTCCGTTCGCGACGAAGATGTTCTGTCGACTGATAACCTGCCGTCTACTTACCTCCGGCGAGCGCCCCTAACGCGCAGAACTCCCTGGCACGACAGGTGCTCCGTAGGAGGAGTGGGAATAAGAGGATGGCTTCTCTCTGGGCAGGAGGGGACAGGGATAGGCTTCGGCAGCCTCGGATTCTCCGTGCCGTTGGAGGCAGCCAGTGGCGGCCGCTGCTACGGCAACCAGTGGCGGCAACCACTACCGTCACCGTATACGCATCCGTCCTCTGCAGATAGAAAGAGAGAGAGAATGAGAAGGTACGAGATGCATAGAAAGAGACAAATTCAAAGGAGAAGGAGAAGAAAGAAGAAGAAGAAGAAAAGGAGGAGGACGATGTAAGTGGCGGTGGTTGCGATGGTGGTGGTGGTGGTGGTGGTGGTGGTGGTGGTGGTGACGGCAGGGCGAACAGCCCGCTAGCAACGAAGCACCAACATCAGCAGCACCAGCAGCACCAGCAGCAACGAAGAGAGAGGCCAACGACACTGCTGGACTCGCCGTAGTACTTCGAACGGGCTTCGACACATTTACCGAAAACTTGGCCGCCACCGCCATCGCCACCGTCACCGCCACCGGCGCTGCCGCCACTGGCCAACCAACCTTCTTCGACAGGATTCTCCGAATCCCTTGGAAATCGAACGCCCCGAGTAATCGGCCCAGACTTTTCGTCGTGATTCAAAGTCCGCTCGCGGTCTCCTCCTGGAATGCGTCTACCTCCTCCTCCTCCTCCTTCTTCCCCCTTCTTCCTTGGCCCACCTTTCCTTGTCCGTTGCATCGCGCCGGACGTCCCGTTGCAATTCGCCGTCTTCTCTACCTCTACCAGTCCTACCTGGCCCTTTAATTAAGCTTTTTCGCTTTTGACCGAAGAAGAGACCTCAGCCACTAACATTTTCCAACTTATTTGCCAATTTTTTCTTTTCCTTCCTTTCTTTCTCTCTTATCCCCTATACTAGTTCTAAATTTTCTTAGAAAATACTACGACCCGGGTGTTTTACAAGATTACATTTACAACGATTTACGATATCGTCTTAAACATTTGCTCGATCCAAAATCTATCCGTTTAAATTCAAATATTGTGATATCTATTCACCTCCGACAGATCGGGTCTGTTCTTTTTTTTATTTCTTCGCATTTACTCGATCGCATTTAATCTTTCTTTATCATTATGCTTCAGACGAGACAAATATCTCTAGAGAAGGATCTATGATGTTTCTTTTCTGAATGATACGTAAGCAGCTACGACGACGACAACGACGACGACGACGACGACGATTCTCAGATGTTAACTCGATTTCTCCTACCCTCTGAAAAACTCAGTCCTATCAGCAACCGAGTATTCGATCTTGTCTCTCTCTCTCTCTCTTTCTTTCTATACAAGAAGGACATTCGAAAAATTAGTATATCAGGATCATCATCGAACACACATCGCCGCCGTTGGTTGGTCATTCTCGATCGTTGGCCCCTGCCCAGGCCCCCTTTCGTAGCCGGGCGCATTTTCCACCTCCCTCCCTTCTACTATACTTACTTCTTTCTCTTTCTTTCTTTTACTTTCTTGAACCCTCTCTCCTTTTCTCTTGTCTCTACCGCTATCGCACCATTTCATCCTCCTCCTCCTCCTCCTCCACCCCTTCCCCCTTCTTCGTCCTCTTCTTCTTCTTCTTTTCTTCTTTCTCCCCCACATCCTTTTCTTACCGACATGAGTGCACTTTCCCCCTAACCAATCAGCTTTTCTGTTTCCTCGTATTCTTCTTCGAATGGGAATACACTGTTCACATCTATCCAGACAAGACAAATTATCTTCGGATAATCTCTGACAAATTGCTTTCAAGTGTGATCAATTTTCCTCTTCCTTTTTTTTTTTTCTATATGATATATCTTTGACAAATAAATGAAATCGCAATTGTGAGTTTTTTTATTGGGGTAAGAACGACAGAGAATAGATTAAACGATCTAATTAATAATATATTATTTATCGCGTTTAATTGAAATCCCATAGAGGAGGAAAACAACTTAGTCGAGGAAAAATCTTGATTTAAAATCAAATCTAGCTTTTATAATGGACGAAACAAACTAAAGTAGGATTAAACTGTCTGAAGATCTCCTGAGCCGTGAGCCGTGAGCCTTGAGCCTTGGCATTGGATCGTGGACAGCGAAAAAAGAGACATTTTCCGTTTTCAAGATCGCGCTAAAAACCCGGTGTAGTCTCCTGCGCGCGTTCTAAGAAGGATCGGGGTCGGCAGGAGAAAGAGAGAGAGAGAAAGAGAGAGAGAGAGAGAGAGAGACGACGGGACGGGAAGGGAAGGGACGGGAGGGGGAAGGGGAAGGGGAAGAAGAAGAGTGCGATGAGCACAGCGATCCGAACCGATCCACCAAGCGAGGCTAGTCAACATGAGAAGAGAAGAGAAGACCCAGAGAAGAGAAGAGAAGAAATGAGATGAGAGATGAGAAGATGAGAAGAGAGATGAGAAGATGAAAAGAGAGAAGAGAGAAGAGACGAGACAAGACCGAGGACGAGGTGAGGCGTCGTCGTGCGCTTAACTGCCCTAAAAGGCAGTTCTCTCTTTACTCGATAGTCACTGTTGTTCTCCAATAGTATTGCTTACCATCATCATGTCTATCGAGAATCCTCCCGAACGTTTATTGTCTGCCATCTAAAACGATAAATCTATTGATTCTTTATTCCCCTCTATTGTGTTTTTTTTTCTTCTTTTTATTCTTTTTGTCGTTGTTGCTTTTGTTGTCATAAATGGATCTACAGGTATATGTGCTTCGTAATTATGATATTTTGGAATTAATCTGTAAGTTAACTAATGATTATAATTTATTTCATGTGATTTATCTATTATTATATTATATTTTATATGATTAAAATATATTGATATTAAAATTGTCCTCCCTTGTCCCGTCTATGCAAGCGTTCAAATCTCCGAGAATGAAATATTTCACATTTAAATTTTTCCACACAGTTTATCGGTTTTATTATTTTTGTTTTTTCGTACTTTTGCAATTTTCTTTAGAATATCTATTAAAATCAAGGAGTTCGTAATTTGATTTTATAATATAAATAATTGTAATATTATATAAATCATAAGATCAATTTTTCTTTTTTTTTTTTTCCATTTCTTTTGACTCAGTTCACGTTTATAGTTACTGGTATTTATGTTAATATGGACGGTAAATAAATAAAAATATAAATTCGTACACTTTTTCCCACGAACTGACCGCACAAACGTACGAGCAGTGTTTACGAAGATTAAAACACGAAGAAATTATTGTATAGGTTGAAAGATGAAGAGAAATATTGTTCAGCGTAATATAGAAATTTGGTTTGGTGAATTATAACTCTTGTGGTATCTTTAATAAATGAGAGAGAAAGAGAGAGAGAGAGAGAGAGAGAGAGAGAACGTTTCTTACCACTCTGCTGCGTGTGTATGAAAGAGAGAGAGAGAGAGAGAAAATTGATGCTGCGGATAATGTTAAAAAATTTACATTACAACTTTGAGAGTGCAAAATTTCGCGCGCACGTGAGAAAGAGAGAGAGAGAGAGAGAGAGAGAGAGAGAATGTCTCGGAATCAAATTGGCCACACCGTACTGAACCGCATCGTACTGTACCGTATCGTACCGTACCGTATCGCGAACGGAAAGTTGTATGCGATAAACGGGTTAGTCGTAACAGCGTAGAAACGAGAAACAACTTGCTGGATTGTGAGAGACGATTACTCGTACGATAGTACACGATGATGATGATGATGATGAGGATGATGATGATAATGATGGCACATATTTCTTATTTGTATTTGGAAAATACAACAATGAGATACGTTTAATCGTGTGTATTCAAAAAAAAAAAAAAAAGAAAAGAAAAAATATTAATCGGAAATCATTTTTCCATCGACGTCTTCTATCTAATTAATTAACCATAAGTGTTTTAAAATAAATTTTGTTACACAAACGTAAGATAATTATATAAAGGAGTAACGGACAAAATAATTCGAGCGAGTATCTCAGCATAGAATCAGTTTTAATTTCCGACTAATGTAAGCATCATTTAAATTTAACGAACGGGAAACGGAACCGCCCTTTTTTTTGTCCTCCAAGTTTACCATTATTTTAACCGTTCTGCCTTGTAAATTACATTTCGAAACGTATATACCACAACCAATCCACAATCCCTTGCCTTTGCCTCGTTCCCAAATATGAGAGAGAAAAAAGAGAGAGAGAGAGGGAGAGAGGTGGAACCAATTTTTTCACGTTCTCGACGTCTTCACTGACGTTCACCATTTTCGCCTGTTTCGCGAATAACGACGTGAAATTCCTACTGGCCCAGGAAGAAATAAAAATGTCGTCGCATTTCTCAAAAGAAGGCGCCGAAATGCGACGAACATCGTTGATCCTTCACCTTGAAAGAAAAAACGAGTAATAAGTTGACTGAATGCATGAACAAGAACAAGAACAAGAAGATGAAGAAGAAGAAGAAGAAGAAGAAGTAGGGGGAGAAGAAAAATAAGGATGGAAAATAAGAAAAAAAAAATAAAAAAAAAAAAACACACGAAGAAGAGAGAGAGAGAGAGAGAGGAAAAGAGAAAATATCAGCGTGTTTTCAACGTCGCGATCTCGGTTCGTTCACTTTCGTGCTCGCTGAAACGTTCTCGTCTGATTCTCACGAGGTTGTCGAGTTCGCGATCGATTCGATCGTGATGCCAGACCCTAGACCACGTTCGTGCGTGTCATACAAGCACGTGATGTGCATTCTCGAACAGTCAACTCGAAAGAATAGGGTCGACAACAACTGCCGCTGCTCGTGGTCATTGTTTTCTTACAAATCCTTCTCTTCTATCTTATTTTTTTTCATTTCTATTACAACACGACGCGATGCATTTCCAATGAACACCCCGATCATTATCCTAATTTCCTAGTTACAAGAATTCTCTCTCTCTCTATTCAAAATCGTTAGGTTCTTAAAATATCGGCAGATTTCTTATGTTAATTAACAATCGTTAATTGGTCGCTTGAAAATACTTTTTCTTATCTTATTCCTTTTTGTTTTTTATTTGTTTTTCTCTTTTTAACTCGAAGCAATGCACTTTACTTCGTACGCTTCGAAGAAGAATTCTTTTTTTTTAACACTTGAAATGCCAACGTATTTCGTATGTTAATGGTTTCGAAGTAAATCCATAGAAAATTATCTCATTTTTATACCCATTGTTAAATTACGACATATTTTGACTATATTTGTACTTTAACAATTTGACGTATGTACGTGTATTGTGAATAAGAACGGATAGACGGACGAACGGACGGACGGACGGACGGACGGACGATTGTCTCAAGTTATTTCAAACTCGCACGGTCGTCGAGGCCAATCGTGACTTCTTTCCTGTTTTTTGTGAAGTGCAACGAACGTGTACGGTATCCTATTGTTCCAACTAACACAGGCCCTCAACTTTTTCCGTTCTGCTTCTTTGCTTTCGACCTTTGATCGAAATGATCGACGAACGTATATTTCTATTAGAAATTTAATCTAACGTTTCTCGTTGTTTCTTCTTCCCTCGAGTATATCAATGGAATATTACCGTTTAAAAGGAAACGTTTAAATTTTCATGACTTAATTTAAAAGTAACGATTTTAATTTATATGATTTTCCCCTATAGAAATGACCATCCCATATCAGATATTTTATTATAATATACATTTATATATTATATTACATTTTATTTATAAATATTATTATTTATTGCATACTACATATTATATTAATTCACATTTTTATTATAGAATTGAAAGAAAAGAAAAACAAAATACAAAATAATATTAATCAATTGGATAAAATGTTTATAAAAATTATTTTTCTTCTAGAGGAAAAAGGCTGATGAAAAAAGGGGGTCTGAGAGGGTAGAGGATTGAAATTCTTTCATAACTTTTTGTAATTATTATTCAAATAAATTTTCATAATTATATATATATAGAAAAATCCTATTTACTTCATTATTTGAATTATAGTCTTCGATTTAGTACGGATACGATCGTGCTGGAATTATTCGATGCTATTACGTGAAAATTTCTTCAGGAATAAGTTGGATGCAGGTTTTATCGTGAAAAATTCTTGAAATATTCACAACCATTTATCCTTTTTTTTTATTGCTTAATCTTAGAAATTGCATGTATAATAATAAGCAAAAGTTTCTTGTCCTTTGTTTAGAAAATTATGAGGCCCTTCTAGTTATACGAGAAAAGGGCGTCTTATTTTATACGTAATAAAGTTTCTTCCTATTTTCACAGATCAAAAAGAAACGAAGAGAAGAGAAGAAAAGAGAGAGAAGAATGATTCAAGGTAGGCGAGAAAATGAGAGAGAAATATGGCAACGATAAAAATTATTCTTCGCAAATGTGTCATAACTTTTGAACTTTGTTACCAACTATTGTTGATAATCATACTACACGGATAAAACAATTTTCATTTTTCGTCTAATTTTCACGCTGTATCGATTGAAATATACCAACATTACGAAAACAATATTTCAAATATCAACTGGCTCGAATTATAATTAATAACAAATTTAACATCGTATAATATTTCATCAAAATATAAAAAAAAAAAATAATATATACATATATATTCTAGTTAACGAAATCGAATTTTTCCCGAATAATTTCAAACGAAAACGATATATTTTCTTATATTTTAAATATCGTTCTAAAAAAAAAAAAAAACGAATTAAAACACAATGGCAAAGTTAAATTTTCTCTAAAGAATCGCGAACAAATTCTCTCAAGTATTTCCGTAATAATTTAAACGAAGGTACACAGAGCATACCTTTACTTTCCTATCGCGGGATTTTAAGCTTCCGTCTTTCTTAATTGGAATTCCATCGATGGAAAATACGCGTACGAATGAAGATAGATAGGATTTTCTTTTCCTCTCGGCGAATGATTAGTTTAGCCTCTACCCTTTCGTATGAAATATTTTTGTTTATTTCCAATTGATTATTGACATTAAAAAAAAAAAAAAACAGAATTAAAAATTATTATAATTCTCCTTCTCCACTTCCTCCTCCTATCAGAATAAACGTAAATTAGGTTCTCGCGAGTATTGATCAATGAACAATCATCGTGATCATCCTAGTTGATTAAATTTTCAGGTTACGAAAGGTTGAAAATGTGAACTATTAAGAAGCGGATACGGTTCGACGAGGAAGAGACACGTTCAAAGAAGTTTTACGATGATCGAGGCTACCCGCTGAGCCATTCAAACTACGCTTGACGTAAACGAGTGTAGAATTTCTTAGGCTTCTTAATCTAGTTTTCTAAGCGGATCGAAGTAACCGCAACAAAGTAAATGCGCCGCCGCCACGCCACGCGTCATATCGGACCAACGGATCTTCTATTTCTCGTGAGAATTATTGGTGCGAATCAATGGGGTTGCATTTACTCGGAAAGATTTACTAGCACGTCTATACATATATATATATATATATATATATATATATATATATATCCATGAAAAAAAGGAAAACCACATAAAGATAATAAAGAAATACAAAACACTAACCAATTTAACAAAAGTATTAATAATGAATTATATTCATATTAATATATATTTATATATTTATATACAGGTAACTTTCCTATAACACGGTAGATAGGTTCCTAGAAAATGCCGTGTTGAGTGAAACCATATTATATGAGATCCTAACGATAAGTTCATTATTTCTTCGCGTCATTATTTTAATGTAATTTAGTTTTTAAATATGTTAAGCAATCATTGTGTTATCCAGTGTTATAGAAATACAGTGTTGTAAGAAGATTTTCGCAATTTATGAACCGTGTTATAGGATTCCATGTTGTAGAAGGGTGGTTACCTGTAGATAATAAACATCTTTATTATTCTATCCTTTATTTCTCTTTCTTTCTCTAGTTAAGAAAAGAGAGAGAGAGAGAGAGAAAGAGAGAGATACTTTCGCACCAAACGCTTTCCCTCGATAGCATCAACCAAGAAGCAAACGATCGATGTCAAGGCCGTTCGCTGACGAATCTTTAACTGGGTGGAAGAAGTCATCCATTGGCGCTACGAATAAGGCAATCCCAAGGTGCTCACCTGAATAAACTCTCTTCTTCATGTACGTAACACAGTAGCCGTATCTTACATGGACCGTAGCACCGGTCGTCTACGTATGTACTTGTTACTTGTACTTACATATGTACATATATATATCTTATTAGTATTTAATGATAACGCTTATTCGCATCGAATCATTCGATGTGTGCGAACTATCCTCGTTTAAATGATATTTACACGATTAAAGACCACCATTTCAAACATTTCAAGATGATAGCAGCCAATCACGTAGTCTTCAGCTGTGTGTTTCTATTTGATATTATCTCGATGGTTTTATTTCTTCTTTTATTCTCGTTTAAACGATTCGATCTTACAGTAGATTATATTTTTCTAACGGGGACGTTTACTTACTTAAACGTTTTACGGTTAATTTAGTCTCGAATGGATAGAAAGAAGGAAAAAGAAATAAATAAAGAGAGCAATGACCATCCTCTTTACGCAAACTGGATGCGAATGAGTTTTCTTTTGCTTTAGTTTGCTTTATTCACTCGTTACTACTCTGCCATTAGTATTACTATTACTACTACGGGTAGTTGAGTTAGCAAAAATCAGGATTTGGGTACGACAACCGGACATGTATGTTACCTAGCTATGAAGATTTTGTACGTGTCATGCGATCGGTAGACAAGCAAGCAAGCAAGCAAGCACGTATGTGGAACAACAAGTGCTTCTCTTCGATAAATCAAGAACGTAGCAAAGTGAATACGATGACACCGATGCAAACCATTCGATATATATATATGTACATATTTTTATAAGATTTAAAAAATTATTATAAATCGAGTAGAAACATTTGTTTATCATTACGTAAACTCTTGTTTAACGTATCAGTATTTCGAATAAAATATTTCATTATTATTTATATCGAATGAATTATTTCCAATAGGTACGACACAATACGAATAAAAGTAATATAACGCATTAACCATTGATCATATATCGAATTATTATATATTGCATTTGATATAAACAAATTTGATATTCGACTAATATTTATCTTGTTTTTTTTTTTTTTTAAAGAACTTACTATTATTTCTCTCAACGTTAAACGTTAGACGTTCAGATCGAGAATGCCGTTGCTCACCAGTAGCAAATGTGAAATATATTATTCACACTCTCGAGATTTGCACTTGACCCACTATTTTCTCTCGCGTTAACACGTTCCTATATTCAAATTGCTCTGATAAAAGATCTATGATTATTTTATGATTATTTTATGGAATCATTTTCTCCTTTTACTTATCGTTACGGAAAATCAAATAGTTATAATCAGAGAAAGAGAGAAAAAGAGATAGAGAGAGAGGTAGAGAGCGGTGTTCACACGATTGTCGATTGTTAATCATAAAAGTGAGTTAATGGGTAATTATTTTCATTAAAACCTTTGTTTTTTTTGTTGTTATAAAAGGTGATGGAAATGGTACTTGGAAAAGAATCAACTAGAGTTCAACGTGCAAAGTACTCGCACGTGCCCGGAAGATGTAAAGAGCCGAATAAAATAAAAAGAGATAGAGAGAGAGAGAGAGAGAGAGAGAGAGAGAGAAAGAGAGAGTGTGAGATCCTCTCTTACAGGAGATTGCTATTTTCAATTGGTTATTTAGCGGATGGAAGAAGAAGAAAAGAGGGATTCTCGAGTGGACGAAGTGCAGCATATTGGATTTGTGCAGGTTCGAAGGTATGCATGTATGTATGTATGTATGTATATATGTATGTATGTATGTATGTATGTATATATGTATTTACTTCCGGGGTAAATCTGAATTAGCCATCTCTCGAAAGGATGGCCCGTTATTTAAAGGAGTAAAGAGAGGAACGAAGAGAGGAACGAAGAGAGGAACGAAGAGAGGAACGAAGAGAGGACTGAGAAGAATAAGAAGGAGAAGATGAAGAAGTAGAAGAAGAAGAAGAGGGGAAGTAGGAAAAGGATGAATCGACTTGGTAGAGAAACACGTCCTCGTCTCCAACGAGTGAGTGGTAGTCTATTATTTGTGTAGCTCGCGACTCAGCCGTCGTCCATTACTTCGCATTAACAGAGTGGCCTGCTTCTTCCTCCTCTTCTTCCACTTGTCGTTATCTCTCAACTAGAAAGAGATAGAAACAAAGAAAGAAAGAAAAAAGAGAGAGAGAGAGAAGCCTAGTACATGGCTGTGTCTCATTTTCTCCAGGTTTTTTTTTCTCTCTACCTAGTCCCACGAAAGAAAGATAGAAAGAAAGAAATAAAGAAATGAAGAAAAGTAAGAAAAAAAAAAAAAAGAAAAAAAGAAGATGTCTTCTCATCGAGTACGCTCGAGACAGCAAGACAACAGCTTTTCTCTTCACGCGTTGACCTGAACTCTCCTCCACTTCCTCCTATGACATCCTCGAGATACGATTCACATAATGTACAAAAGAAATATAATAACTCTTACAAAGGTAACACACGCACTTGCACTTTAATTATTACGGACCATCCTGCTTTGTATTTAAAACTTTTCTCTCATCTATTTTGCATGAACAATGCAACGGTTAAATATTAATTTTCTCTTCTTTTTTTCTTTTTTCTTTTTTTTTTTTCTTCAAATCCTAAGCAATATATTTAAGCTGGTATCATTTTTCCTGCTCTTTTTTTTTTAATTTTATAATAATCGTATTATATATTACACGTTTAATTATATTTTTGATATTTTCTATTTATGAATAGAAAATAAATAACGTATATATATATATATATATTATTTTTAGATTGGATAAAATTCAAAGAATATTTTATTTGAATACGGTTGGTTGATCATTAAAGGGACGACCGGCGCCAAGCAACAGCAACAGGAACATCAGCAGCAACAGCAGCAGTACTCGAATCTTGATTGACCAGACACTTTGCGACGATATCTTTGGCGAGCAAACGAGCGTAGATTAGCGATAGGAACAGACTAATTATATGTATATACTCTCTCACGGTAAAAGGACTTTAACGGGTGTACTCGAGCACGTGCCACGTTCCTGTCCTGCGGCTATCTTTCTACCGTACCTGCTGCACAACCTGCTTGCTGCTACTCGAGTAAGGTATATGCTTATTATCCGTTAAATAGTTGACAACGCGACATCGTTAATAGCTATGCGTGACAACTGGTATGACGAATGTTAGTTAAGAATCCTATTACGAACTTAAAACCATCATTGAACTTGCTATCTCCTACGTATATATAATAGAATGGTATACATATTAATACAGTCCAGTAAAAACATTCCTAGATGATTTATATAACCATATAGTCGATCTGTGTGTTTATTCACTTTAAAATTTGCTTAATTATTATTTGTTTTTTTTTTCTTTATTTTTCTATTTTTATATTATTTCTTTTTTTTTTTTTGCTATATTAGTGTGTCACACGGCAAGAAAGTTTGAAAAGATTTAATATCATTCTTCCTTCGTGTTCTATTCATGTAATTCTCGTATATACTTTCATAATAGTATATCTTTTTGATATATGCGAACATCGTTGAATGGATCCTATGTTATTACTGATCGTTGATGTATCAGAAAGAGATTGAGAGAGAAAGAAATAAAGAATGAAAGAAAAAGAAAGAAAGAAAGAAAGAAAGACAGAAACGTGTTCGTAATGTCCAGCTTTTATGCTAGTAGGTACTGCCTGCTGAGCAGGCACGATCTCGCCATTAATTAGGTTCACTGGGCATTGGCGAGGTTTTTAACGGTATACGGTGAGACGCGTCGCCATTAACACGACCAACGTTGTCCTCGTCGTCTTCGTCGTAGTTATCGCAATCGACAATTCGATGCCAGTTCGATCAAATCTTCCTGATTCTAATGAAAGTCACACATTTTGTTACGTTAGTGGAATACTTAATACTTATCGTATTCTTTATGTTACTTATACATTTTGACGAGCGTTGAAAGTTTATTAGGCAGACTCTTTTACTCGACTAATTTGAATATTTATTTACAAAAGAAAAAAAAAAGTAAAAAAAAGAAATGACAATTAAATGAATCCTTTTAACACTCGAGAGGTTACACTCGGTCGTCGCGATAATTCGATTTAACGCGATAATTCCTACGATAATAATGTTTATTTAAGTTTTATTTGGGCAATTACCGTTTCATGAATGGCTTCGATAATACACGCTTGCAAAACAATAATCTTAAATACATGCATTTATATGCATTGTAAATGCATATTGACTTAGACGATAGTTTGAACTCGACAATAGTGAGAATAAGAATATTATTTACGAAATTACGAAGCATAATAAGCATGGATTACGATGAAGGAATCAGTTCAAGTGAAGATGAGTTCGATTGTTCGTCGATAAACTGATCGATATAATACATAAATGTATATTGAAAATGAACAAATGTCTAAACAAAAAGATTTATTAATTATTATTTCATTATTCATTTATTAAATTGAAATATCATTCTATTTTAAAATATCAAAGATTGACACACCTCTATACCAATGGTTAGATTGAAGAAAAAGAAAAAAGGAAGAAGAAAAAAGGGGGAGATTTGAACGAGTGTGAGAAGAGCTCTTGGAAATACTCTTAGGTAAGATGGTTGGAAAAGGTAGAAAGAGATAAAAGATCTGGTTTTGTTTTTGACTAAGGTAGTGCGATAGATGACGATCATAGTCACTGGGATGGGTTGTTGTTTGTGTTGCAGCTCCGGTGGCTGCGGATGCTGACATTTCTTGCTGTCTTAGGGTAGGGTAGGTATAGGAGAGAAGTGCTCTTACAGAGTTGTGTTTTCTCGGAGGCCACTCGCTAGTTCGCTCCTCGTTCGTTCCTTCCGTTTCCACTCCTCCTTACCTGCGTGCGTGCGTGCGTGCTTGAGTTGCTCGCACCTGCTGACTAACTAGTCGAACCTGATTAAACTCTGCCCTATGTGTCGTATGAGAGGAGTAGTCTATACGCTTCCCCCCTCCCCCTGCTTTATCCTTCTCTTCTTCCATCATCAACTACCACCTCCCACTACTACTACTCTTCCCTCAATCCTGCCTTCTTTTCTCTTCCGAACCCTTCTTCTCCCTTCTACTCGCTCTGTCTCTCCGATACTTTTTATATTATTTTTCCTCTCTATCTGGACCGCTTCGACGAGAGTGCACACCGTGTTCCCTAAGGCAAGAGACAACAAACGCGTTACAAGAATGTACCAATACCATATTCGTTAAACCATGACGATTCCCTTCTCCCCTTTACCATCGAATTACCATTCGGTTGCTTAACAACAAATTCTATTCAATATCTTTACAATCAATCTATCTACTTGTGAACATAGGATTTAGTTACGTTTTACTTGATCGCGATAAAAGATAGAAAAAGATAGAAAGAAAGAGAGAAAAAGAGATAGAGAAACCGGAGCGGTTGCGTAGTAGTTCAGTTTATAAGAACTCAGTTCGTTCGTTTCGAAGAGGAGAAACGAGTTTGGTGGTGGTGGTAGTAGTGGTGGTGGTGGTGGTGGTGGTGGTTTTCTTTTTTCACCGATCGAGATAAGCTCAGGTGAGATGGACAATCGGCACGTGCAAACGCGATTCGATTCTTCGTTTCGTCACGACGCTTCTATCTTCTTCCGTTGAAAGAGAAGAGATGGATGGATGTGGACGAGGGTCGTCTGGATATAAACGGGCGCAAACTCGCGACGCGAGTTTCTCCTACCCCTCCACCTCTTCCTCCTCCTCCACCACCACCAACCACCTCTTCGTTCTTCTCTTCCTCCTGTTCGTCGTCGTCGTCGTCGTCGTCGTTGTCGTCGTTGTAGTCGACAAACGGTAAAACGTGACTCGTTGACGGGTCAGAAATTCTCCGAGTTTCCGACGTTTGCTTATACTAATTTGATTAGGCAATTAACCGTGTTCCTCGGACGGACTCAGTTTGATTAGACCCCACCTTTTCACGTGACGCACGTCGCAAGTCGTAACGAACTCTCACGTTTCTAGCAGTACATACTATACTAAGTACAACCTACCATTTACTACCTTCGAATCTACCTACCTACGTCTGTACACATGTCTCTCTCTGTCTGTCTCACGTATTACTAGGAAAAATTTCAAAAAAATATCTTTATGCATGGAATGATTTGCTAGCTTCGTTAAGAATTTAAATTAATAATAATTAAACGTTTAAATCTTATAATGGATTATATTATATTTTCCATTCTTCTCTGTTCTTTTTTTTTTCTTTTTCCGTGAATTAATGAACGGAAGAACGTTCTATTTTATTAACTCGACTTTTAAACTCAAGATGCAGAGAGAGAGAGAGAATTAGGAAATAGTATTTTATCGAATGTACGTTTTTTTTTTTTAAAGATAGGAAACTATTTGTTCTCTTTGATAAATCCTAGGTTGACAGCCTTCGTAGTAGAGTTTCCTTGGGAACGTTTGAAATAGTTTCCCGTTTGACGTTCCAAACTTTTTCTCCCCTTAGCGTTGATATTTCTAAGAAGAAACTAGCACCACGCAAGGCGTGTCTATTGTCCGACATCGAAGATTCTATGGTATTTTCCCCCCTTCGGTAGGTTCATTCGCTTCGAATTCAACGAAAGTAGAGAAATGAATCTTCTTCTTGATCTTCGGGCATCATAGTGGTTAGGTGTAGTAGTAGTACTCTCCACGTCTCGGAGGTTAAAGTAGCAGCAGCATCCTCCTCCTCCTCCTCCTCTTCCTCCTCCTCTTCCTCAGTGGTAGTACGCTATAACAGTAAGCTTACGTGTTTAGGTGTATGCGTGCGAAGGAACATTGTTCACCTCTGCAGATGTTCGCCTTCTAGCATTTTTTTTTTTTTTTTACTTGGAAGTCAGAACGTACGAAAAAGGCAACTCTCCTCATGGGAATATTCGTGCCCTTTTGTGATTAGGCTTAGGAATGTATGAGACATTCTTGGATAAACCGTAGAAAACGCGTTAAGAGTCATTACTAGAATCACAATAAACACTTCCTTATTCGACTATTACCCCTTTTTATATTATTGCTTTCATTTATTTCACTTATTAGGATATATATATATATATATATATTCTTTTTCTAATTCCAATTTCTTCCCTCCCCCTCCCCCTGCTTCCTGTCCATTTCTTTTTTCTTCTAAACTCTTTTCGAAACGAACGAGGAATTGTTTTTTTCTTTTTTCTTTTCTTGAAACACTTCGAAGAGTGCTGCTTCCGTACTTTTATAGTACAATTTTCATTTCTTATTTTTTTATGTGTGAATGAACCTTCTTTTTTTCTCTTTTCTTTCTTTTTTTTTTTCATTGACAAATTAATCGAGCCTTGTACAAGTAGCGCCTCACGACATAAAGTAGTCGAACTAATGAATGACTTGTAAACTTATAGCTTATTTCGTAAGATGGCGCGGTGTGACTGTTAGTAGTCAATCAAGTCCATTAATAGTCAATGTATGAATGAAATAGTAGTAGATATAGTAACGTTTCTTCATTCACTAGGTTAACATTCCTTGACGTTTGGATAACATTTCTTCCTGGTCCATTGTACGCGGTCTCTGTTAACTTTATCCATTTATTTTCATATTTTCTTTTATCAAATGTAATATATTTTGGCGCAATGGCAAATATATAGTCGTGTTAATTTAAATAAAAATAAAAATAAAAAACAAGTTTGAAATTTTGCCGTTGTTGTTCTGGTAATCTGCTAACGGAGATACAGAGAGAGAGAGAGAGAGAGAGGGAGAGAGATTGATTTTCGATTTATAAAATTGACATATCGTTCGCGTGGAATTTTAAATAGTAAAGATGGATCGGCACGAATTTATCGAATTTATCACGCCGTTGGTTCGAATGAGAGCAACCCTGGAACACATTCGCAAATGGAAACGTATCGATGGGGTAAAATAAAAAATAAAAAAAAAAAAAAACAAGAACAAAATAAAATAAAAATAAAGAAAAACAGGCGTAATATTAAGGTGAACCAAAAGTTCATGCGTTTATTGTGCATATAAACTGCATATAATGAATTATTTTTGTAAAATTTACTTCGGAGATATTAATTAAAAAATGCACGAACTTTTGGTTCACCCTAATAATGTATCGTCGAACGATAGATAAAAATTGGTCGTTTAATTTGAAATATAATTTAAATATCAAATTTAAGGTTACTACTCCCGAACCATTGGCACCGCGTCACTCGATAACATATTTTAATAACAAGAAGGAAGATACTCGAATAATCGAAACTGTATCGGGATACGATCGATTGCACAAACAAGAAGATTTCGATCTTCGAAAGATACGAGCTGACCGTAAGAATCCTTCTTTGATTTGGTCCGAGATTTACCAAGAGAACAAACATCATATCGTACCAATGATCAGCAATCATTGGTACGGTCGTCCGAATCGTCAGCAAATCGATTACCCTGATAAATCCCTATATCGGGCTTCGCAAACACGTGAGTTCTACCGGCGTAATGATCTCAATTTGATTGCTGACGAGATCAGAGGAGAACTTCAAACGTGTTAACAACGAGAATTATCTAAATATTTATTTTATCATAAATCGGTACATTTTATTTTTTAAATAAAAATCAAATTATTCGAACGTTCATATACATTATTTTTACGAATGATCATGAAAGTAAATCTATATACACTTTATGATAAAAAATGAAATCGTTAGAACCCTTTAAAATTAATATATATATTTAATAAACAAAGTGTAAACTTAATTGAATGAGAAAATACGATCACTTACCAGTCTCTCTCTCTCTCTCTCTTATGTATATTCCTTGCAAGTATATGCAGTACACTAGTCTATTCTCTAAGGTGAAACTCATAAAGAGAATCGTAATGCTCCACCTGTATACCTAGCCCGCTTATTTATGTTAAGTTCTACCTCTCGTGCTCATTCACAGCTGCTTACAAAGTGTTTAGTGTTGTGTTTAGATCCTATATGTTTTAGATACTATGTATAATATTATAGTCACCGATAATAATCTAACGTTCATTAACAAAAAATGATTCATTATTTTTCCCCACAAATTCATTCGTTATTTTGATATGAATTAAAAAAAGAAAAAATATTGATATTAGTAAGAATGCGTGAATAATCACCAATGGTGAAAGTTCATGGCTGGAATCGCAGAAAACGATTATCTCTATTTGTTCAATTGAATTTCATAAGATTTTTTTTTGTTCTCGTTTACTTTCGATATGAAAAATCGCGAGAGGAATACGTATATACATACACTGAGCCAATTCGCAAGTCGTTCGTTCTTTATGGATTATTCTCTTTTATCATTGAAAGGAACTTCTATGATATATTGTATTTTCTTGTACAGGTGTACGTATACTCGCATATACGAGCACGTATATACACGTAGAGGATACATCTAGACCATTGTAACGCAACTTTTCAGGGATCTTTTTAAGTTTCTAACGGATATAAAATTCCCTATTGTATCCAGGTTGAAAGTATAAAGTCGTGTGGAAAGCGTAGATCCGATTGTGGGAAATTTACATACACCGGCACACGACTATCGATCTTTTCAGGATATACTCGTTGAGTTGATAATTCTTACAATTGTCAGAAGTACTATGGTTACCTTTATCATACCATTTTTTTCTCCTTTTTTCTTATCGACAATTTTCATTCTTCCTTCAAACGATCTTGGTTATACACGTTGTCAATAATTTTGTACAAAATTTAAATACCGTTTGTTCTTTTTTCTTTCTTTTAAATAAAAATTGACGAACAACATATTGGCATTCTCTGAATAGGATTCTAAATAGACATCCGATAGAACTAAGAATAGAATTGAGACGTTATCCTGAAGATCCCAGCATTGTTCAAATCGAATGCATCATCGTGATTGCTAAGTTTCTCGAAACGTTTCAACTTCAATAAGAGACACACTAACGTCCAAGTACACCTAATCCATTCTAATCAACGAACTGTATTTCAAACAATATTTTGTAATTAATTATTAATTTACGAAAAATAAATAAAAATCCAAATTATTTCTAATTCTCATGACAAGTTTGTATTATCAATTTGAAACCATACTTATCGTAAATAATTGAAGCAAGGTAAGATCAAATAGATTCTAAGACGGAGTAACAAATTTAGGAGTCCTCGAAGTTCGTCGTCGCTTTAATTAAAGATAGACGAACAACGTAGGGGAAAAGTTGTTGTCGTTGGAAGACAGGGAATTTCGATTATTAACCAAAGATTTGTAATAAATTTATATGCAAGTCGCGCGTAAACGTTTCTTCGTTTCTAAAGAACTTAACGATCGTTCTTCTTGTTGTTGCTTTTTCCTTTGAAACTTTTTCTTATTCTTCTTAATCTTCTTCTACTTTCGAGTTTTCCCTATACTTTCCAGTAGTAGAAGTAGCAGCAGTTAATCATTCGTACGCGTGGTCAGAGCAGCAAACGCTTCTTCTTCGAATCGTTGTTTATTTCCGACTCGTTAATTAAAAGTTTAATTAAAACCGCGTCGATTAATTAGAATGGCATTTATATCGTGCTCGTTCGTTCGTTCGTTCGTTCGTTCGTATGTACGTACGTTCGACCCCCTGTACGCTGCGAGACGCGTGTGTTCTATTTGCGAGAATAAAAAAGGAAAAAAGAAGAAAAAAAAAAACAAAAAAGGATATGAACGCGTAGTTGGGAGTACAGCGTCGTTCCAGTTCCGTTTGCATGTGCCTACGAACGTAATTATAAATCTACCGGACTAAAAAGAATTAAAAAAAGAAAAAAAAAATACCTTCTCCCTCCTCCTCTTCCTCTTACTCCCTCAAAAAGGTATAAAAAAAAAAAAAAAGTAAAAATTAAAAATTTACGAATTATCTCTATTTCTTTTCTTTTTGCTCGCGCACGCGTATAACCTAATGACATAATAGATAGTTGAGAATGCCTATGTTCTCTTTTTTATTTCACGTCACATTGTTTATTATATTTAAAGCTCGTCAAACGGGGGTTTAATTAAAAAAAGAAAAAGAAACAAAAAAAGAATATGCATTTTAAACGATTTGCAACTCAAAAGTCAAAGAGTATAATCTTCCTTTTGTGAAAATATTACGTTGCGTAAGCGGTTGTGTAGAACGTGCATAGTTTTCTTCTCCTTTTCTATACGTTCCTTTTTTTGTTCGAAGCTACACGTTAGAAGCAAGTAAACTTTTGCAACAGTAATTATCCTATTATGTATATTACTTAAGCCCAAAGTACACGGCTACTACTACTCCACCCAGTTTACTTGTCCTGTAGAATGATGTTAATCGAATTATCTTCGCTTAAGCGTAAAGTAGCATAACCAGCTAGGGTGTTACCTAGAGTGCGACATTGTTAAATATATTGTTTGTAAGAAGTTACCGGTTCCGTGCTTCTCTTCTCTTCCCTTCTCTTCCCTTCTCTTCCCTTACCTTTGGAAAGCAACAGTCAATTTTGAAAGGCTGTTTAAACTTGTTCCTTCAGTTAACTGAAAGGATATTTTATAAAGGTTCCTTCCTAAGAACATTTCTAATTAATAGAACAAACTAACTAAGTTTGTTATACAAATATAATATATTATATTTATTTTCTTTCTCCCGTTATATTATTATGATGATAACGATAAATCCGTTTTAGCGATATTTTTTTTTATTTCTCACGCGAATTAAGTTAATATGATTTATTATATGGTATACTAGAGAGATCCGACGTCGAATTCCTTCAAATGTACGATCATGTTAATTCATACGATATGCTTGTCCATTTTAATTAGCGAATGTTCAACGTACAAGCGACTATGCTTAATTACGTTCCCTGTGTGTTGATGACATACGATCCACGATAGAATATGACGGGGGATATCGAGTAACCCCCACTGAAATAATGGTCACGTTTGGGGAATATTATATATACATAGGACATAAATATAAAAATATACCGGGTGTCTAAAGTTTTTTTTTTCAGCCAAATAATAATTGTTGTTCTCGACAAATTCTATTCACGAAAATAAGAACAAACGATATTCTATAAACGTACCATAGGTTGTTTAAATAACTGATTACAAATTTTATGACACGTATAGTAAATCACTTAATCTCTTGTTCGAAGTGCTGAACATCCCAAATGAATGCAAGCCCAATACTATTGTGAAATAAAACGAACCTGTTTCACTTAATTTTGAATACACAATCGAAACAAATTGAACGATGCTTTCTCTACTATCAGGAAATTTTATTGAGATTATTTGTTAAATCACTTCGAAATACTAAACATGATAGATAATTATAAGAAAACAAGGATAACCATAAACAATAGGAAATTTAAGGACAATCATAATTTTAATGATAATTTTTTAATCAAACTTACAAATGATCTATGCATATGCAATATTTTTTTTCTTATTTACGTGTATAGAATATGCTGACACCTTTCGGCCGGAAACACCTCAGACACCCTGTATATATATATATATGTGTGTGCGTGTGTGTGTGTGTGTGTGTGTACCTATAACGACTTCTATCGGAAAACTTTTTTATATGAAACCAATCACTCATTCTTAGACGAGAATTACGACCTGGATTTATTTTTACTTCGACTGTTTTATTTTTTATCCACTTATAATTTATTTTTCCGTCTTATTTTTCTAGTAATAATAAAAAAATTCTCAATTCCATGGAAAACCACGAAAGAATATTTTTCTCCAGGAAGTTCTTTGTATCGTATTGTCTTTTATAAATATCATTTGAAAGAAAAAGAGAGGGAGAGAGAGAAAAAAATACGAATAAAAAAAAAAAAAGATAAAAAAGAAAGAAAAATTAAATCTACTTCTGCAATGTAAAAAACGGGCACGTTTTTAATGACGTCTGCATTCTCATCAAATCTTTCGATTTAGCATTGCGATATCGTCTCTTTCTCTCTCTCTCTCTCTCTTCCTCACTCTCCTCTTCACTCCATGTGTACTGTCTCGTGTGAAATGCATATATTTGAAGATCGTTTGAAGGATTTATACGACAACCGCATTAATCAGTCTAATTAAAATTCGAGATACACTTCTCTCTTTTTTTTCTTTTTACGTTTTTCATCTCTTCTTGTTTTATTTTGTTAATTTTTTTCCCCCTTTCTCTTTCTCTCATCTCTACTACGTCGTTATTATTTTTCTTTTTCATTTCGAATCGACGGATTCGCGTAGTTAAATAACACGACGTTTTTTATTCATCCTCATACACTATATTATACACGACGAATCCAATTTAAGCTTTTTTTCTTGTTTTCTTTTTCCTTTCTCTGTGGATATATTTCTTTTTTATCATTTGTTATATCGATTATTGTTTATTCGAAGGATTTCACTAAAGACAGGTTTGATATACAAGCAGACAGAGTAGACACCGACGTTATCTCCGGTAAAATTCCGACAATCGTTATCTTCAAATTATTATTAGTTAAATACGAGAAATAGAAAAAATGTGATCTTGTGAGAAAACTTCACGTGATTATTCTTTTTTTTTTCAAGAGCAATGCAAGAGAAGATAAGATTTAGTGCGAGGAATATAAGTCGTTGGGTCGTGTTCTAATAAGAGAAATTTCGTCGTCGTTCGTCGTTCATCGATTTACGTGATTTTAAAAGCACGGTTACGTAGTAACATTTCTCAAACGAATTTCGAATATTTAAGGAGTGCACTTTAGGTATAAAATCACAGATTGGTTGTCTCTGTAATCATTTAACGAGAAAAAATAACAAAAAAAAAAGAATTCATTATGGCAACGAGCGTTGATTCTAATTGCACATTGCATCAATTTTCACCGAAGGATTTTCAAGAACAAGAACAACAACTACAACAACAACCAGAAATTCTTCTATCCGATCAGGATCTGAGATATATAGTTAGTCGTAAGCTACGCGGTAATAATAATTTTAACGTATTGAAAATGAGCATGGTATCGGTTGAGAATACGAGTGGTTATTTGGGTCAATATTACAATATTCGCGTGACCGTTAAACTCGAGGACTCGAGTACGAAGAAATTAGATTTCTTTGCTAAAACACCGCCGGCAACTGATAGCCCACAGTACGATTATATTTTACGATACGACACGTTCAACAAAGAGGTAATATTTTACACCGATGTGATACGTAGAATGGGTGCTGGTAAAGGTTTTAAGTGGTTCGTCGAGTGTTATTTGTGCAAGAAGGATTCTATCATAATACTTGAGAATGTGAAACTCGAGGGATACGTAACCCACGACAAACATGTACCGTTCGATGAACAACATTGCGCTTGGACAATGAGAGCTCTTTCTAAGTTTCACTCGAGATCCTTGATCCTTGACGAGAAGCTTCGTTGTACGGGACAAACGATACTCGATCTTTACGGACACCTACTTCACGAAATACTTTATACCAAGGACGATTTATCCAAGAAGGGAATGAAAGCTGCTATCTATGGTATTTCAGCTACCATTGATCTTATCGATAGTTTGAACGAACAACAAAAAATATCGTTAAAGAAACGCGTCAATTCTTGGGTATGGGCTTTGCCCAATTTATTAAAGCCATCTAACAAGCATCGCAACGTATTATGTCATCGCGACATTTGGGCAAACAATATCATGTTCAAACACGATTCCAATGGTACTCCACTTGGTTGTTACTTGATAGATTTTCAGTTGGTACGTTATTGTCCACCTGCCATGGATGTTGTCTGTTGTTTATATTTGACAACCGATCGTGCCACTAGAGATCGATATTTCGAATCACTTGTCAAGATTTATTATGAAACCTTGAAAGAATCTTTAGAAGATGAGGGAGTCAACGTCGACGAGTGTTTATCGTGGACGGCATTTCGCCAAAGTTGCGACGATGTCAAACACATAGCACTCTTTTACGCCCTGATGAATCTTCAAATAATGTTGATGCCACCTAAAGCTACGGAACAATTTATGGAATCGCCCGATATATTTGAAGAATCTATTTACGGTGAAAAACGATACGATCTTATACGAAGTCAATGCCAACAAGTAGAAGCTTATAGAAATCGGTTAAGTGAAATTGTTCTTGAAACTTTCGAGATTTTACCGGATCAACCTACCGTTGTTTGAAAACATCTAGCTGCGAATATTAAAACGCATTTTAAAAATCACAAGTAAATATTTAATAATTGTTAGTATATTTTGTTATCAGTATCATATAAGTAATAAATCTTTGATAAAATATCTTCTCACGTTCTTTATTTTCTTAAACTAACGTAAAACATTTTTTATCGTCTATCTTAAACAGCGATTAAATGGCTTAGAAAATTATTTAAAACTCGTCATAAATTATTTCCGATATATCGTAAAAAACCGTATATATATATAAAATCTGAAAAAAGAAAAAGGAGAGAAGAGTGTTTCGTACGTTAACGGGAAAAGATTTTCTAATACAGGAAAAATTTCAAAAAAAAAAAAAGAAAAAAGAAAAAAAAGCGAAAAATAAAGTAGGATAGAGATAAAACAAGACCGATATTCTCTAGGGTGCTATCATTTTCTCTCCGTTGACCCCCCACAGAGTACTATGGAAGAACTATTATTACGAAATGAAACGGGCCGAAGTTAGGTGAATAATGGATCGTTTAATATTTACGGTATGCAAAAAGTTTCTTCTCTTCCTTTTTCCTCCTTCCTCGTTCCTCTTTTCGCGGAGTTTATCGGTGTTTATTATTTGAAGAAAAATTTTGACGGGTTTCTCACAGAACTGAAGAAAGTGTAACTTAAACGTAAGAACACTTTCAATGTTTCTAAAGTCAGTAGTGAAATTCTCGGGTGTCAAACGATAACGATAAACGCGTTCTTGCTTTTCCCATTCACAGCTTTTAAAAGTGTAATATACTAGGCGGCAGATATATTACCGCGAAATAGAGATAGAATCCGAAATATCTCTGCTTTCTTGATATAATTGATGGTGCAAACGAGAAACAGAGGGGGAAGAAAAGATGCGCAAAATGTGCACACATAAAAGTAAAAGGATAAAATGAGAGAGAAAGAGAAAGAGAGAGAGAGAGAGAAAAGTGAAAAAACGAATCTTGATGTAAATGCAACGTTTGACAACGTTTTCCCGTAAAGTTTTCAATTTTTTTTTCTACTTTTATTCATTTTAATTTTCTTTTTTTAGTATTATTATTATTATTATTATTATTACTTTTTTTTCTCCTTCTTCTTCTCTCGCCTCGTCTTCCTATGGTTTTTTTTTTTTCTTCTTTTTTATTTTTTTCTATCCCCTTTCACATTCACCACGACTTTTCACATCGTCGGTAGTAACTCTTGCAACGAAATGCTTCCATAGAATTTCCACGAGATTTTTTTCCCCTTCTGTTTCGTTTTTTATCTCTCTCTCTCTCTCCTTTCTTTTTTCTGTTTTTTTTTTGTCTTTTTTTTTGTTAATCTCGCGTCTCAAATTTATCTCCATTTCGTTCGACGTAGAAATAGTGACTGATGATTTTACACACGAGGACTTCTATCTCTTTCTCCCTTTAGTGGAGAGTTTCTTTTATCAAAGTACGATCATTTGGGAAAAGTTTATTCTCACGTTTTTTCTTTTCTTTCGGAATTCTTTTGTAATTGGAGTTCCTTAAGGTACGCACTCTGGTTTATCTTTATAATTTTATTTTCTTTCTTCTTGTTATTCTATATTTTCGTTGTTCTTTTTTTAACATAAATAAGTTTTAGATAGATCAGAAATCATGTTGCGTTTCGTTCGAATGGATTTTAACGAATGATATTTCACGAAATTCAAAACAATTTTAGACACGAATAAGTTCGAATACGCACTTATTTAAAATAACATTCTCGATTTAATGACCAACGTATGGCAAGGAACAAAAGGTGTGCGTATGTATTATAAATATGTATGTGTGTGTGTGTGTATGTGTATATGACACGTAGTAGTAGTGGGAGTTAGATACGATGGTGAAATGACGAAGTACCGGCTCTACTTAATGGCCCGCGATGTTATGTCGAATTAAAGCAGAAGTTCGCTTTTATTGCAGGCTATTCGTAAAGCTCGTAATCACCCTTCGCGTCCGAAGTAATGATGCAGTAGTAGTGAAACGTAAACTATAGAGAAATAGAGAGAGAGAGGGTGAGAAAGTCGTCTATCGATGATAGGTACGATATATACGATCTCTGTCCAATAAATAATCCACATAGTTATATCACAGAAATAGTAACTGCTAATCCCCCCCTAGTCAGATATTTAAATCAACTACATTGTAATAAATGTAACGCTACTATTTGTAATAAATTTGTTCTTTTCATTTATATAAATAAAAATGTTCAACTGAGATCGTTGCTGATATGAAAAGAAAAATGAATTATTTATCGTGCGATATCGTCTTTCATCTTTATCCTTGTTTTATTTTATTTTATTTTATTTTTCTTTTTTATTTATAAAAGCAGCTGAGATAAAATATATGGTATGATTGATATCATAATTTTGTTCCTTTTTTAAACATTGTTATTCATGAAATTTTCTCTCCTACAGATCATTTGTATATATATCCATTTATATCGTGCGAATATTCTACTACGCAGATGTGCTGAAAGTAGTAATTGCTAACTCTAGTCAGACATTTCATCGACTATTCCTCATTAAAAGTAACGTTTCCAATTAAGGATGTTTTTATTTTAATTTTCATTTTCCTCGTAACGTCTCCCAAACACGATAGAATATATTTTGCCATTCATTTAAATAAATACAAATATTAAAGGAGATTATTTGAGATAAAAAAAGAAACGAAAAAAAAAAACGAATGATTTATCGTGAAAAATTATTATTATTCCTTTTTTTATTTAAAAAAATATTGAGAAAATATGATATTCGAATATTTATTATAATAATTATTCTTGTAATTTTCTATTCTTCATTTAACTCGGTCATAAAATATGATTTTATCTTTCTGCACGTCATTTGTTTACTCGAGTATTATAATATATATATATAAAACATTGTAAAGACTTCGAAAAGATATAGTGCGATCGATGCTAGCTAGCTAACTTTCATTAGTAACACTCGATCTCTGCGTACTTTCGAGACTGTTAATATCAATAATGTATCGTCAATAAATCTTTGTTATTTCGATTCTCCTTCCTCGCATACATTTTTAACTGGCTTGATATGAATAGAGAATATATATATATATATATATACCTATATTTATATACATATATATAGAGAGAGAGAGAGAAAGAAATGAACGATATGCTATAGGCAATCGATATGGCTGCATTAAACGCATTATTCATTGTTTCTGCATATTTTCGGTATAATGCTCTAGCGATAATACCTAATGTGTCATGCGTTTATAATCATTCTATGGCATTTGTTTTTGTTATCGCTAATAACATAAACGATTAAAAACAACTCTCCTTCTCTTTCTCTCTCTCTCATTCTCTCTGCCTCTTTTCATATTCATCTACTATTTTATTGCCATTTTCGCGATCGCGTACGCAAATCATTACCGATATTATCTACCAAATCCATTCATCCTCTAATGAATAATCCCAATAAATGCAATTTATTTCAAACGACTTGAACAAAGATAAAGAAAAAAAGAAAAAAAAAAAGAAGAATGTTTTACGTAGGAACGTATTTAAAATAATTATTGCAAACACGTAGTTGGATGATGGTAAACGTGATCGTAGCGTATAACTATTATAACTATATTCCACCATCGTGTTTATCCACTAACGTAATTGCCCTTACTTGCCATGGGATTATGTTTGTGCAATTAATAAAAAAGAGAAACGAGAAATTAGATAAACCTTTGTCTTGATAAACGCTTAGGAATATTTAATAACAATAAGAATAATAATAATGATAATGATATTATGTTATTAATATTAAATTGAAAGTTTAATTAGAAATAAATCAATCGACGCGACGTTCATATCAACGTATTATTAATATATATATTCTTTTTCTTTTATATTTAATCTTCGTCGGTGAGTATTTCGTGGGGTAGAGAGGTAGAAGAGGGTACCAGCGGTGATTGAAGGAAATCAAATAATTTTTTTTATACCCGTCATCCTCTCCTTTCCCGATTCTTTCAACCCTCTTCTTTTTCACAAAAAGATATCGATGAAGGAACTATACTACTCGTTCTTGGTGTTACCAACTTGGCAATCTTGTTTTATATATATATATTTCGACTGGAAACTTACTTTATTTCTTTCTTTCTTTTATTATTTTTTTCTTTATCTTTCTTGCTTCTGAAATAGACGCAACTCTTCCTGGAAATTGCATTTACCTTTTTGCTAACGATAATAGTAGTTGACTTTGTTGAGCTAATATGTAGACAGCTTTCTAGTAGAGTGGAAAAGAAGCAGAGAAGTTTGAACGATTCACCAAGCAAATACATGTCGAGTTGACTTTTGTGCTTTCTCCCCTTCTACCCCTTCCGCCATTCCGGTGCGATTTTCTCCAATTCTCGTAATTATTTGACAAACGTAAAATTCGTTAGGTCAATTTGTAAAATCCTAACTAAAGTACTATACATTCGTACGAACGTTTAAGTATCTTTTCTTTTCTTTTATCTTTTCTCTCTCTCTCTCTCACTCTCTTTATCTATTTTTCTCTTTCTTTTTATCTTACTTTTTCTTTCTTTTATTCTTTCTTTTTATCTCACAGTCTTTTTCTCTAAATCCATTTAAACTTAGCCACAGTTTCAAAGTGAGAAAGAGTCTCAGGAATTTCTCATTTTGCGAGCTAGCATTATTCGACAAAATTGTCCAGATATTACATTAACCGAACTATGTGTGCAATTAGCAAACCGTAAACGTGTGTATCCTGCTTGAAAAAAAAATTCTACTCCTACACAAACGAAATTTTATCCGACGTATTATGAATTAATTATTCTACAAAAGAATTAGCTGTATTAATTGTATATAAATATATATATTAATACAAAACTTCCTTTAGCTATAATAGTGTATTAGACTATAGTTTGCAGCGCTGTATGAGTTCTTGATGTCGCTGATATCCATATTTTATCTCGAAAAGAAAAAGTATGTTTTCCTATTTTTCTAATTTCATAGGAAATATAATTTTTAAAGAAAGGATACATTTTCACACAAATATTTAGAGCTATATTAGATATAGAATTTTAAATAACAATGTATATGTAATATCTAGTTTTGATGTGTGTGCCTTCAGAAATGCTTTTATATTATACACATATATTTTTAAAAATAGCCAATATTATAAGTGCAAATAGAAGAAAATCAAAACGAGTAGAAGATAAGTCCAACGATGATCACCTGTAACAAAAAGAAAACTATATTAATCATACAATCAAGCGATACAATAGCCTAACATATAAATCGTCCAATTCGCAGATGCACTTTTCTCTCAATTGAATTCTATATTTATTTTAATCAAATCTCTTATTACCGTTGCAAGAAAATTAAGTTTAAGCGCGTGATTTTACATTTACATAAAATATATATAAAAAAAAAAGAAAAAGTACAAATATTAGGTTACTAAAAAAAATAATACCTCTTAATTGTTATGAAATACTTTGTAATTGCATTATAGAGAAAAAAAATTGCAAATTTAATAAAATACGATCACAGTTAAAAATCTTAAATACGAAACAAGAAAAGGGAAAAAATTATTGTAATAATTACCGAACGTTATTTAAGCTTTAAAATTTAATAATACGAAACTTTTAATATTTCTGACTCTAACACTAAACACATATGCATCTTTTTTGACGATGTAGACACGAATTTGGTGTCCCAAGGAGATGGAATGGTCCATCATCTCCAATTACAACTACAAATTAATGACGAGCAAAAATGTAATATAATAAAACATAAAATATGACTAGAGAGCTATTTTCGAAAAGTTCGAACTATCTGTTGAACCTTTGAAAATAACTGAATAGTCTATGTAGTTGCCCTCTTCAGCCACATTTAAGTGGGGGCCTCTTCGGCATTAGCCTCTTCGGCATTTAGCCTCTTCTTTCTTCATCCCTGAAAACTGCATTGGACATTTTCAACGTGCAAGAAAGATAAGATATCTCATATCTTTTTTTGCAAATTAACTTTTATTTCGTTTATGATTCTAATATGGAATTATGAAAAAATTAATTTATATTTAATGTTAATTATATTCAAGCTCGTATAACCATGGATGAACTTAGAGTTCATTGCATAATATTACACGAGCACATTTAATCTAACGTCCAAGCAGATAATTTCCCTCGATGACCTAATAACACGTCGCACTTTTAATATCAAATAACAAAATTCAATTGAAATTAAATAATGCAACAAATGTAATGCATTTTCTTGCAATATTTTCATTTCATTCATTTGTTATATTGAACTATATCAAATATTTTTCATTATAAGAGAAAATCGCTATTGTGCGAAGTGCTAATCACATAATACTTAAAACTAAGTATCAAATTCATCAAAGTATTTGCGAATTTGTTCGAGTCTATCTCGTTCGAATAGAATCGAAATAGAAATGAATCTTTGAAATTGTTGCAAATCCCTTTGAATCATGATACATAATGAAGATTACAGAACAGTCACAAAATAAATTTACAAAGCAAGCATATTAGAATAAATAAAAAAAAAAATTTTTGTAACAGTTCTGTATAAACCAGGCGGCAAAATTTCCACTCCGGAGTGGAAGCGAACCTCGTGCCTTTCCTGGATCCTACCTACTTAAAATTAAAGTTTTCACATTCGCTCAAAGAAGTATGCTACCTGCCTGCCAATTACCCGTATTTAAAAAGAGCAAATACACATACGTACCCACCCACCCACTCCACGATTCTCTCACATACCACCAGGGTGCAAAAGCCTAAACTAGAGAGCATGCCCCGGGGCACCTCCGACACCCTAGTTCAAACGCGTTTTCTAAACTTATGGGAGTACGTACCAATGCTGTAATCGTCTGCCAAGGCTAGTGATTATTGCATAAAAAACTACAGCAAAAATACAAGTATACACTAGTATATATGCATACTAGTATATACGAGTATATCAAAGTTTCCACAAATAAATGCGGTAACTCTACTATGCAAAACGATTGTTAAAAAAAAAAAAAGTTGTATCGTACACGTGACTCTACAAGTTATTTTTATTCAATAACTTCAAAAAATAATAAGCGCGGTATTACGTGTCGCGAAACGATGTACAATGCACACACCTAAACGCACACACAGGTGCAACGTACACCGTGCAATCACTAGCACAATGACAGCCGCCAATAGGGGGAAAAACTTAAAACTAAACCTATACTAACTGTTTCTCACCTATACGAGTAGCACCTGGGCACAGGCATAGATGAGAACGCAGAAAGTATAGGGGGGAGAAACGGGAGATTAGTATATTAGAAGCTGAAAATCCTGATCTAAAAAATATGATTAAAAACACATATATACATAAGACATAAATACATTTTTATAGAAATTTATCTAAGCGGCTAAGGACTCTACAATTTATTTGATAAATATTAACTTTTAATATCTTTCAAAATATCTTTTAATATATTTTAATATATTTAAAAACCTCGGACGACTCCTTTCATTAAGTTGGCTGTTCTAATAAAAGAACTGGGCTTTGAGCCACCACTTAACTGCTAGAATCTATCCGTCGCGAATGAGTTTGTCTTCTTGCTCATTTATTTATAATATCGAAGTATCGATATATTCAATTAATCGCGATTAGATAAACTAAGTACGAAGCAATGCATGTAAGACATTTATTACATGCTTTTCTGGACAAAACGAGTAAATAAATGCTCGATTTCACCACTACTAACCACGAACAAAACACGTAATAAAAAAAAAGTGCATTATTAATTGCATTATTAATTAAATGAATTTAACCGGTGAGACAAGAAAACCTATCCTGAACTAATATAAAATATACAATACAATATACAATATAATATACAATTTTCATGAGTAACTCCTAGAAAGGAATTACTCATGTGCTCGTCACTAATTTATTTAAATAATTACAACCAGTAACTCGTGCCGATTAGGACCTTTCATCCTCGACATGATTGAGCACCGGAGGGACTTTAAATTTTAACTCACGGCATAAGAAGTTCTACGATGGCTCCAAAACACTCCTACTTCGCAGCAAGTATTGTAGAATGCGAGTATCGAAGATCCATCGAAGATCCATCGAAGATCCATCGAAGATCCATCGAAGATCCATCGAAGATCCATCGAAGATCCATCGAAGATCCATCGAAGAATTCATTCCACATCTTTGATAAGGTAGAAAGTCCGTCGTCATATCTGTAAAATAAAATAGAACAAAACGATAAGTTATTTGCAATATAATCCAAAATCATATAAAATAAAATCGAATAAAATGTAAATAAAAATAGATACTTACAATGCATTCCAATGGGATGAAATTCAATTGCACCATGGCGATGCACCTCGCGTGAATCTAAAAACGCGGTATAAACGAAAATAAGAAACTATAGATGAGTTTCTTATCGCGAAACCGAAATTTTATTATACGCGAACAACACTGATTCTAATTCGCGTTTGATTTTAATTTGTTTTACGCCCGATCACTGATTCTACACAACTAATTCAAAGACTGCTTTGCACACAGTCAATGCAAGTAGAAAAATCTTCATTGATGCACTGATTCTAATACGCGAACAGTCTGTGCGACTGTTTAAAGATAAAAATACAACTTTACTCGAACAAACTCTAATGCAATTACTGCATTGGTCGCAGTTAATTTAATATATAAATTTCAAAAATAGTTCGCGAACGCGACGGAATTGAAATGAAAACGAACGAACGTGCTTCTAATCCGTGATTTTAATTATATTTAACGATACAACACTCCCGTATATTGCTTCGCGCACGATAGCAATGCACGAACACTTGCAACACTTCACAAACACAATTCACAAACACTTCCAACACTGATATATTCCATGATGATCTGAAACAGAAATAAAAACAAAATTATAAATATCATTGTTGTAAGTAAAAAAATTATTATAATTATTGAGAAAGTGTTTAAAATAAAAATTGACTTACGTTTATTCTTCATTGATGAATGCACGATGGGTATCCTACCCTTAGGATGACGATGAGCACACGTTTAAACCGAATAAAAGAAACTTACGGAGTTTCTTAACCGAGCAAACGAAACTTTAACATGCGACGATCAACACTGACTTTACTTTCCGATTCTTTTGTATTTTATTTTTACGATGCAACACACGAGTACCTCATTGCCTACGCGCTCGATTGCAATGATGTTCTGAAACAGAAAAAGATAAAAAAAACGATTAATATCATCGTTATAATAAAAAACCATTAAAGTTATCATAGAAACGTTTAATAGGAAAATATACTTACTTTTAGTCTTCATTGATGACTGCAGGATGGGTATCCTACCCTTAGGATGACGATGAATAAAATAAAATTAAATAAAACTCTGAAAAGCTGAAACATACTAAAAAGATTATAGAACAATATATCCTGTGAATCATTCCTGAAGGCATTGCACACTTTTAAAGATATTTTATCATAAAGAATCAATATAAATTCAAGCAATATTAATTGCCTTTATCTCACTACTTGTATAAAATTACATATAAAGTATTTAATATCAGTAAAAATTGTTAATAAAAATCGATAACGTTATATATATATAATAGTTTAATACGTCACGTCGTTAGATCTTATTGTTAGCTCGTTGAAGGACTGATCAGGAATGAACACGTAATCGCGTCCTTCATGTCGAACGTTCGGCTGTCTTCGTTTTGTTTTCGGCTGTCTTCGTTTCTTCTGTTCTCACTTCGAGAAATTCCTGGAATATACGTACACATTCGTTATTGCCCGTAGATAGAATATTTGTTTTCTTATTTCTCTCTCTCTCTCTCTCTCTCTCTCTCTCTCTCTCTCTCTCTCACTTTCGTTCTCACTCTTTGTATACATTTCTGTATGGTTTAAAAAAAAGAATAACGCTTACCTCGATGAATATGAAGATAAAAAGAGTAAACACAATTGTTAGACTGAGTATATGTATTCCTGCTGGACTCTCCTAATGCTCGGTACCTAAAAAAGGAAAAAAAAAGATTACATTAGTATAACATAAAGAAAATCAAATATATGAGTGTATGTGTACGAGCTACCTATACTTATGCATATATGCCTGTATGTGTGTGTATGTACAGGAATCGAATTTAATACGAAATACGATCTTTGAATACATAATTATGAAAAATAATTAATTAGAGCATCATTAGAGATGGTAGTAAGTATCGATACCATGAAAAAAGCTGGAAATTAGAAGAAATATTGTTAAGTAACATTGGTGAGATTTGGCGGGATATCGAGATATATCGATGTTATATCTCACAAATTTCTTACGAACTTTTCAATATTTCGTTTTGAAAACATTCACGTATGAAAATCTTATGTGTAACTATCGTTTGATATGTAATAGAAAGGTGTAAAATACTTTTCAATTACCTGAATTAAACGAGATGACGCAGTACGCTGGAACATATACAGCTGACAGAAAATGGCGTTTCCTCTACCTTTCCCCTGCCCCCTCCGTTGCCACTGCGTTGCCTCTGTGCGCATCTGCTGCGCGCGGTAGTATGCGCGGTAGTCCACTTTCAAAAAAAGTAGCGAATCCGTTGACCAATGGCTACTTGAGATTTGCATTTTTCCATCTATTATAGAAAAATATCGAATAGTTAAAAATAGGATATAGGAACATAAAAATTGTCGAATATATACTTTATTAATCCAAACAATCAAAATTGAACATTATAAGTCGATATCCATAGAAATGATGCCGTAAAACAAGATATATATCATTACGTAGAAAAATGCATACCAATGTACATGGAATTTTTTTCTACGCAAATATTCTTTATCCTCGACATTATCGTAATCTTTCGATTATATCATTTGGAAGTCATTTGCTAGAAGAATCTATTAGTATATAGGAAGATTATTTACGTTAGAAAATATTTTTTAATTACCTGAGATTAACGGGACGACGTAGCATCCGTCCGATCTCCAGCACCGACGCCGCGAAAAGAAAGAGGAATGATCAGCAAAGAGCCCTGATTGGCTGATAATTATTGCAAAAGAAAAAGATGACCAATCAGAAATTCCCAATTACCATATAGAAATGTACTTTACGCACACGTACGTAACTAGCCTTTCTTCATGACCACTCTAGTCAAGCTTGATATGATAATTTATTTATTAAATAAATAAAAAATTTATTCTATTTTTCTATTTAAGGTACACGTATCTTGTTAATATTTAAAAAATAACGAAAAGAATAAAGACAATATGCACTATAATCCTTATCACACAGAACAGAAAAACATACATAATTTATTTATTACAATAATTAAATATCAATTTTATGAATTATTATAATTATTTAATTATTAATCCAATTAATAATTATTCTTATATAATTTATTTTTCTATTAGGTGTATACGTTCCTTGTTAATATTCAAAAAATAACGAGTAAGATAAAGACAATATACACTAAAAACTTAATCACATTGCAACGTTCTGATTTAAACATTCCTTCAATTTTTATGTAATTGTTTAAACTAATATACATTTGTTTTAACATCCCTGTGCAATGATAACTTTGGATAATAAAATTTTCATCCAGAAAAATATCACATTAAAATTATTTTATATTCAAAGTATGTTAATAAGTATGTAATGTTAAACCAGTACATATGTGTTTAAACAATCTGAAATATAAGTAGAATATTTAAAAAATTGTTAAATAATCGATAGGAATGTCTATTGTTGTCTAAAAGCTAGGAATATACGATCTATGTATCGTTCCCTTCGAAATCCACCGTTGAAATGAGCTCTTGTCCTCTATGAAAGTACTTTTATTAAACGTTGTTTATCTGACTTTCCTAACGTTGCGCATGTCTATAAAGTGAATAATCCATCTAATCGATAAATTTAAGATTATAACGTTATGATTTTCGTATTTTTATCTATTTTAAGTAATTATTTTAGTGCTCCTGCGCAGTGATGACTTCGAGGGTGAAATTTAGCTGCAATATAAGAAAAGTGCATTAGTGCATTAAAATAATTGTTAATGTATACGTAATGTACACGTATATGTAAATGAAAAAAGAAAGTACATTTCTCTAAACAATAATACAACCAATCTATTCAAACAATTAATAAACAATATACTAAGGAAAAATGTGAATTATTAAAGTTTACCATTATGATAGAAGAAAGCTTAGGTGTTTGCACGTTTCAGTACCATAAAGAAATTGCTTGAATTCATTTTAAAATCTTGTAAACTTTTCTATTATGTATGTACTTGATACACAAAGCAATAAGAAAGCCTAATAGATGCTGTGTTTTTCCAAATCTTTAAATACTTGCAAATCTGAAAATCATAAGACTGTATTAGTAAAGTATCAAGCAAACTGAAGGAGTCTATATATATCTATGTATGATCTTTGTATAAGATATCACTCTCTCTCTTTCCCCTTCTCATACTTTTTATATTACTATTCTTTATATTATAAAAGAAAAGAGATAAACTTACCACAGCTGATATCAATATAAAAAAGTAAACACTATTATTATTTAGATAGAAAAGTAAACACAATTAGACTGACAATGAGTATGTATATTCATGCTGTATTCTACCAATGTTTGGAAACCTAAAAAAAGTATAAAATAACATAGCATTGGTATAATATAAAGAAAATTAAATATATAAGCGTTTATTATATGTGTAACACGTTCCTTGTTGATATTCACAAAATAGTGTGTAGAATAAAGACAATATACACTAAAAACTTTATCACATTGCACTGAAAACACAATCGTATAGATATGAAACCACGTTATAGAAATCTTAAAAACAAATGACATAAAGCAATATAGCCATCCTTAAAGAATTAAAATAAACTGAAAGAAAACAATTGACATCTCTCATGCCAACTATGAATGTATAAATTCCCATATTGTGTATTGATAAGGAAAAATTCTTGTTATTTTAATTCTTAGAGGATGGCTATAGTGCTTTATGTCAATTGTTTTTAAAATATCTGCAACGTTGTTTCTTTTCTATATGATTGTGTTTTTCTGAGCGGTTTTTAGTGTATAACCTCTTTATTTTATTCCTTATTTTTTAAATATAATAAAGGAACGTGTACACCTAATAGGAAAAATAAAATTATGTTTGATTTATTAAATAAATAAATTTTGTGTCTTTTTCTGTGCAGTATGATACAGTTTTCAGTGCATATAATCTTTATTCTATACATTATTTTTTAAATATTAACAAGGAAAGTGTTACACGTATAATAAATACTTATATATTTAATTTTCTTTATATTATACTAATGCCAAGTTATTTTATACTCTTTTTTAGGTTTTTAAACATCTGGAAGAATACAACATGGATACATATACTCATTGTCAATCTAATAGTGTTTACTTTTTTATACTGATATCAGTTGTGTATGTCTTTTCTTTTATAACAAAAAGAGGAGTAATATAAAAAGTATGAGAAGAGGAAAGAGGGAGAGAGAGAGTGATATCTTATACAAATATCATACATAGATATATATAGACTCCTTCAGTTTGCTTGATACTTTACTAATACAGTCTTATGATTTTCAGATTTGCAAGTATTTAAAGATTTGGAAAAACACAGCATCTATTAGGCTTTCTTATTGCTTTGTGTATCAAGTACATACATAATAGAAAAGTTTACAAGATTTTAAAATGAATTCAAGCAATTTCTTTATGGTACTGAAACGTGCAAACACCTAAGCTTTCTTCTATCATAATGGTAAACTTTAATAATTCACATTTTTCCTTAGTATATTGTTTATTAATTGTTTGAATAGATTGGTTGTATTATTGTTTAGAGAAATGTACTTTCTTTTTTCATTTACATATACGTGTACATTACGTATACATTAACAATTATTTTAATGCACTAATGCACTTTTCTTATATTGCAGCTAAATTTCACCCTCGAAGTCATCACTGCGCAGGAGCACTAAAATAATTACTTAAAATAGATAAAAATACGAAAATCATAACGTTATAATCTTAAATTTATCGATTAGATGGATTATTCACTTTATAGACATGCGCAACGTTAGGAAAGTCAGATAAACAACGTTTAATAAAAGTACTTTCATAGAGGACAAGAGCTCATTTCAACGGTGGATTTCGAAGGGAACGATACATAGATCGTATATTCCTAGCTTTTAGACAACAATAGACATTCCTATCGATTATTTAACAATTTTTTAAATATTCTACTTATATTTCAGATTGTTTAAACACATATGTACTGGTTTAACATTACATACTTATTAACATACTTTGAATATAAAATAATTTTAATGTGATATTTTTCTGGATGAAAATTTTATTATCCAAAGTTATCATTGCACAGGGATGTTAAAACAAATGTATATTAGTTTAAACAATTACATAAAAATTGAAGGAATGTTTAAATCAGAACGTTGCAATGTGATTAAGTTTTTAGTGTATATTGTCTTTATCTTACTCGTTATTTTTTGAATATTAACAAGGAACGTATACACCTAATAGAAAAATAAATTATATAAGAATAATTATTAATTGGATTAATAATTAAATAATTATAATAATTCATAAAATTGATATTTAATTATTGTAATAAATAAATTATGTATGTTTTTCTGTTCTGTGTGATAAGGATTATAGTGCATATTGTCTTTATTCTTTTCGTTATTTTTTAAATATTAACAAGATACGTGTACCTTAAATAGAAAAATAGAATAAATTTTTTATTTATTTAATAAATAAATTATCATATCAAGCTTGACTAGAGTGGTCATGAAGAAAGGCTAGTTACGTACGTGTGCGTAAAGTACATTTCTATATGGTAATTGGGAATTTCTGATTGGTCATCTTTTTCTTTTGCAATAATTATCAGCCAATCAGGGCTCTTTGCTGATCATTCCTCTTTCTTTTCGCGGCGTCGGTGCTGGAGATCGGACGGATGCTACGTCGTCCCGTTAATCTCAGGTAATTAAAAAATATTTTCTAACGTAAATAATCTTCCTATATACTAATAGATTCTTCTAGCAAATGACTTCCAAATGATATAATCGAA
>NW_025113031.1:2042361-2107368 GCF_010416935.1 Polistes fuscatus
TTCGATAGATATCAGTGAAATGATACAGGCATCGATGATCTCGATATGCCGCCAAATATCTACCAATGTTACTTAACATAGTTTCGTCTAATGTCCACCTGTTTTTCATGGTATCGAGACTTACTACCACTCTAATGATGCTCGAATTAATTATTTTTCATAATTATGTATTCAAAGATCGTATTTCGGATTAAATTCGATTCCTGTCACATACAACACATACAGCATATGCAATAGTATAGGTAGCTCGTACACATACACTCATAATTTGATTTTCTTTATGTTATACTAATGTAATCTTTTTTTTTCCTTTTTTAGGTACCGAGCATGAGGAGAGTCCAGCAGGAATACATATACTCAGTCTAACAATTGTGTTTACTCTTTTTTATCTTCATATCATCGAGGTAAGCGTTATTCTTTTTTTTAAACCATACAGAAATGTATACAAAGAGTGAGAACGAAAGTGAGAGAGAGAGAGAGAGAGAGAGAAAATAAGAAAACAAAATATTCTATCTACGGGCAATAACGAATGTGTACGTATATTCCAGGAATTTCTCGAAGTGAGAACAGAAGAAACGAAGACAGCCGAAAACAAAACGAAGACAGCCGAACGTTCGACATGAAGGACGCGATTACGTGTTCATTCCTGATCATCCTTCAACGAGCTAAGATCTAACGAACGTGACGTATTAAACTATTATATATAATAACGTTATCGATTTTTATTAACAATTTTTACTGATATTAAATCTTTATATGTATTTTATACAAGAGGAGATAAAGGCAATTATATTGCTGAATTTATATGATTCTTTATGATAAATATCTTTAAAAGTGTGCAATGCCTTCAGGAATGATTCACAGGATATATTGTTCTATAATCTTTTTAGTATGTTCAGCTTTTCAGAGTTTTATTTAATTTTATTTTATTCATCGTCATCCTAAGGGTAGGATACCCATCCTGCAGTCATCAATGAAGACTAAAAGTAAGTATATTTTCCTATTAAACGTTTCTATGATAACTTTAATGGTTTTTTATTATAACGATGATATTAATTGTTCTTTTTCTTTTTCTGTTTCAGAACATCATTGCAATCGAGCGCGTAGGCAATGAGGTACTCGTGTGTTGCATCGTAAAATAAAATAAAAAAAGTCGGAAAGTAGAATCAGTGTTGATCGCCGTGTTAAAGTTTCGTTTGCTCGGTTAAGAAACTCCGTAAGTTTCTTTTATTCGGTTTAAACGTGTGCTCATCGTCATCCTAAGGGTAGGATACCCATCAGTGCATTCATCAATGAAGAATAAACGTAAGTCAATTTTTATTTTAAACACTTTCTCAATAATTATAATAATTTTTTCTTACACAATGATATTATAATTTTGTTTTTATTTCTGTTTAGATCATCATGGGAATATCAGTGTTGGAAGTGTTTGTGAATTGTGTTTGTAAAGTGTTGCAAGTGTTCGTGCATTGCTATCGTGCGCGAAGCAATATACGGGAGTGTTGTATCGTTAAATATAATTAAAATCACGGATTAGAAGCACGTTCGTTCGTTTTCATTTCAATTTCGTCGCGTTCGCGAACTATTTTTGAAATTTATATATTAAATTAACTGCGACCAAGGCAGTAATTGCATTAGAGTTTGTTCGAGTAAAGTTGTATTTTTATCTTTAAACAGTCGCACAGACTGTTCGCGTATTAGAATCAGTGCATCAATGAAGATTTTTCTACTTGCATTGACTGTGTGCAAAGCAGTCTTTGATTAGTTGTGTAGAATCAGTGATCGGGCGTAAAACAAATTAAAATCAAACGCGAATTAGAATCAGTGTTGTTCGTCGTATAATAAAATTTCGGTTTCGCGATAAGAAACTCATCTATAGTTTCTTATTTTCGTTTATACCGCGTCATTAGATTCACGCGAGGTGCATCGCCAAGGTGCAATTGAATTTCATCCCATTGGATTGCATTGTAAGTATCTATTTTTATTTACATTTTATTCGATTTTTTTTATATTTTTGGATATATTGCAGATAACTTATCATTTTGTTCTATTTTATTTTACAGATATGACGACGGTCTTTCTACCTTATCAATGATGTGGGATGAATTCTTCGATGGATCATCGATGGATCATCGATGGATCTTCGATGGATCTTCGGTGGACCTTCGGTGGATCTTCGGTAGATCTTCAATACCAAATCGAGGAACTCTTCCATCGTCAGACTACAACACTTGCAGCGAAGTAGGAGTGTTTTGGAGCCATCGTAGAACTTCTTACGTAGTGAGTAAAAAATTTAAAGTCCCTCCGGTGCTCAATCATGTCGAGGATGAAAGGTCCTAATCGGCACGAGTTACTGGTTGTAATTATTTAAATAAATTATTGACGAGCACATGAGTAATTCCTTTCTAGGAGTTACTCATGAAAACTGATATTATATTGTATTGTATTGTATATTTTATTAGTTCAGGATAGGTTTTCTTGTCTCATCGATTAAATTCATTTAATAAGTAATGCAATTAATTAATGCACTTTCTTTTTTATTACGTGTTTTGTTCGTTGTTAATAGTGGTGAAACCGAGCATTAATTTACTCGTTTTCGTTCAGAAAAGCATGTAATAAATGTCTTACATGCATTGCTTCGTACTTAGTTTATCTAATCGCGATTAATTTTGATATATCGATATCGATATTATAAAATGAGCAAGAAGACAAACTCATTCGCGACGGATAGATTCTAGCAGTTAAGTGGTGGCTCAAAGCCCAGTTCTTTTATTAGAACAGCCAACTTAATGAAAGGAGTCGTCCGAGGTTTTGAAATATATTAAAAGATATTAAAAGTTATTATTTATCAAATAAATTGTAGAGTCCTTAGTCGCTTAGATGAATTTTTATAAAAATGTATATTATGTGTTATGTATTTATATGTATTTAATCATATTTTTTGATCAGGATTTTCAGCTTCTAATGTACTAATCTCCCGTTTCTCCCCCTATACTTTCTGCGTTCTCATCTATGCGTGTGCCCAGGTGCTACTCGTATGGGTGAGAAACGGTTAGTATGGGTTTAGTTTTAAGTTTTTCCCCCCATATTGGCGGCTGTCATTGTGCTAGTGATTGCACGGTGTACATTGCACTTGTGTGTGCGCTAGGTATGTGCATTGTACATCGTTTCGCGATACGTAATACCACGCTTATTATTTTTTAAAGTATTGAATAAAAATAACTTGTAGAGTCACGCGTACGATACGGATTTTTTTTTCTTTAACAATCGTTTTGCATAGTAGAGTTTACCGCATTTATTTGTGGAAACTATAATATACTCGTATATAACTAGTATGCATATATACTAGTTTATACTTGTATTTTTGCATTAGTCATTTATGCAATAATCACTAGCCTTGGCAGACGATTACAGCAATTGGTACGTACTCCCATAAGTTTAGAAAACACGCGTTTGAACTAGGGTGTCGGAGGTGCCCCGGGGCATGCTTTCTAGTTTAGGCTTTGCACCCTGGTGGTATGTGAGAGAATCGTGGAGTGAGTGGGTGGGTATGTAAGTATGTTTGATCTTTTTACATATTGCCAATATACAGGCAGGTAGCATACTTAGGTGTGAATGTTTATTTAATTTGTAAGTAGGTAGAGACCGGAGAAGTCGCGCGATTGTAATTTCCACTCAGGAGTGGACAATTTCTTCTCCGGATATTATACAAAGTTTCAGCAACTTTAGATTCATTTATCTCATTTAAATATTTCTTTTATTCTTTCCATATATTGCTGATATTCTGTATCATGAGATATAAATCAGTATCGAACGTTTCAAGGTCTTTGCGTTTTCTTAAAAATTAATTTTTTTTCGAAAAATGAAGATAGCTGAATACGTATGATACTTACTTAATATTAAGTATATTAACGCTTTGCTCTTTTGTAATTCCTTCTGAATACTTCATTTGTTATTATGTTAGTAAATACAAAGTAGAGTAAAGATTAATATAAAAGTGGTCGAGTAAAAAAGTAAGACTATAAGATGTATGACAAAGGTTCTGCATTTATTTGATATTATTTAATTTTTTAAATGCAAAGTGTTAATAATAGGTTCATCGATTAGATCAAATATCTGTTGAGGCATTCGAGTAAATGTAACTGTACGATTTGTATTGTAAAATGCGCTTAGAAAAAGCCTCACAGCAGAGTTTAGGGCATGAAGAAAGAAGAAGCTAAATGCCGAAGAGGCTAATGCCGAAGAGGCTAAATGCCGAAGAGGCTAATGCCGAAGAGGCCTCCACTTGTGGCTGAAGAGGGCAACTACATAGACTATTGAGTTATTTTCAAAGGTTCAACAGCAAGTTCGAACTTTTCGAGAATAGCTCTCTAGTCATATATTATATTTTATTGTATTACTTTCTTGCTCGTCATTAATTTGTAGTTGTAATTGGAGATGATGACCATTCCATCTCCTTGGGACACCAACTTTGTTTCTGTATCGTCCAAAAGATGCATATATGTTTAGTTAGAGTCAGAAATATTAAAATTTTTGTATTATTCAATTCTAAAGTTTAAATAACTTTCGGTAAATAATACAGTAATTTCTCTTTTCTCGTTTCGTTTTTAAAATTTTTTACTGTGATCGTATTTTATTAAATTTGCTATTTTTCTTTTCTATATAATGTAGTTTAAAAGACTTTCATAATAATTAATAGATATTATTTTTGTTATTAACTTAATATTTTTAAACTTTTCCTATTTCTTTATTATTACAATTCATAATTTAAAATCACGCGTTTAAATTTAATTTCATTGCAACGATTAATAGATATTTGATAAAAATAAATAGAGAATTCAATTGAAAAGTGCATCTGCTAACTGGATGATTTATATGTCAGGCTATTGTATCACTTGATTGTGTGATTAATATAGTTTTCTTTTTGTTACAGGTGATCATCGTTGGATGTATCGTCTACTCGTTTTTATTTTCATCTACTTGAACTCCTATAATTGCTTCTTTTTAATATATATATGTATAAACGCGTTTTTTGAAGGCACACATAAATACTATATATGACATATACATTTTTATTTGAATTTCTATGACATATATAGTTGAAATATTTTTGAAAATGTACCTTTTTTAACTACACTTCCTAACATAAATAATCATATTCTCGATAATATTATATCCTTGTTTTTCACATTAATGTAATTGGTATAAAATTATTATAAAAAAAGATTAAAATCAAAATGTAAAAATAAAGTAAGAAAGAAAAAAGTAATGATCGTATCGAAATGGTACCACCATGGCGGAAAATATCTATCCTTTATTCTTCTATTTGGAAAAGTAACTCGATAGCGACTTACGAGTCACGGTGTTATACACTTTACAGTGGAATAAGAGCGATCGCTGTTAGAAATGAACATCGAAGCAACGTGACGGCAGCACTTTTCGTATGATTTTCACCAAACACACCGGCGATCCATCAAAATCGCAATGCTATTTACGATGGCCCGCGTTTATTAAAGCGATTCCAGAGTTGTTCGATCATAGTGTTCTCTCTCCTCCGTCCGATTGTATCATGGAAATCGCTGTGGATTGTAGAACACCGTGAAAGAAAATATTTTTCAAGACGTTCTTATTATAGTATACGATAGTGGAAACATTATTCTCATTGTGTTTTCAACGATGAATAGACATAAAGCAATAAGGAGGCTCTCTTTCTCTCTATTTTTATTCTTTTACTCTGACTGGCATCGTAGTACCATTCTGAATTATTCAAGAAGCCAATTCGAACGATCGAAAGAACAAATACTTTGTGGGAGAAAGCTCGATCCTAGATAACCGGTGTTATCGAACGCCACAAGCCTTCTATCTCGACTATTCGAGTTATTTCGATAGGATGCTCAAAGTTTATTCGTAGTATTTTCCACGTAGTAAACAAAAAGTAGGATTAAAACATATCCCATGTAAAATATCTCAACTGGAGATGTTTAAAACTCGAGCGTTTGGCCGCGTATACAGGGAAACCATTTTCCTCAGAACATCTATAGTTTACGATACATTTTCTCTACTTGAAAACTTAAGGAAACGATAATTGCTCTTTGGTAAACTTTTCAACCAAATTATATAGTTATGATATAATATTCTCAGTATCTTACCGTCTTTATAAACGTAAAACTCATGTAAACTCCATTTTAGTTACGTATCACATTTATCTAAATAATACCATTCCTAACAAACGTTACGAATTTCTAACGATCATATTATGTTTGCTTTATAGTTATGATGTTACTTTTGTTTAAAGGAATTTTATGTTAAATTAAATTTAATTTTTATAATGTGTTACATTACAAAATAAATTCGTGAACTAAAAACAGCATATTACATATTTAAAAAAGTAATACAAAATTAATTATCTCATATACTTTTTATATTTAACTTTACTCTTACTAATTTATACTTTGAATTCTCTAAATATCACAGAAACAAATCTTAATGCCAGCATTCGCGTATTAAAAATGAAATAAAATGATGAAAATCTAAAAAAAAATACAATAAAATTTTGAAATTGTAGGTAACGTGTAATTACTGGTATGACGGTAAAATTAAAAGTATAAATCTATGAGTATTATTAGAAGTTAATAGGTAAATGGTTTCCCCGTTGGTCGGATGTAGGGTGGTAGCAATTAATTCGCGTTTCACGGTCGTTAATTCTCGACGTAGAAGGAATATCGAAGGGGCGTACTCTTGATACATGCATGTCCCAGCAGACGGTAGGAAAGACGGGGTGCAATCTGGTGCGTGCAACAGCCACTAGGTACGATTTTGCTCCGTAGTATCGTATCCTGGACGGCCAGGTGTTGCTTGACCTGTGTAAATCGATCTCAACCCAAATTGCGTCGTTAACCAGTCCATCGCGCAACTACGTTTCGTATCCCGGCTCATTTTGCATCGAATTATACTTACGTCATCATAATAACGATCTTTTAACGTTTATATATTCGCGTAAAAAATGTTATGTTGTTTTTCTTTTTTTTTTTTAATAATAAATCATTTCATCGATCGACAAAATGAAATAATTAGATAGTTAGATATTTAAGATTTGATTCGAATCATTAAAAAGGTGGATCGATTAAAATATTTCGATCACACCGTAGGATGAATTTCCTACGTAACTCGTTTGTCGTAGTTTAATTAAATTAGAATTCGTTTATCGTTTGGCAGGCATCGGATAAATTGGTACACAGTCTATTACAGGGATATTAGACTACTATCTAACTTGGGCGATGGTAATTACCGATTACCGAGGAAACGGTTAATCGTCTAACCCTCGCACGCTTGCTCGTAGGAAGCGTATAGGCAATTTGCATAGTTTGCTTCGATACTGCTACGTTTGGATCGTAGGATATTTTTCAAATTGTTCGATAAAAAACGCCGAAAGACGAAAACGAACGAAACTATGCAAAAAAAAAAGAAACAGAAAAAAAGAAATGAAAATAAAAGAAATATTTCGTTTCTAGGGAATTACTAGTTCTTCATTCGTTCGCGTTGTTGCACGATTTTAGTAGAAAACCTTGTCGCCCCTACGGTTCGCCGATGGAAACGATCGAAGCGAATTATCGCGTAAACTTTCAATTGGAAATTCAAACCGGTGGTCTCCTCGCCAATTTCGTCTCTTGCCAGAGATTGAATGGTGCTCTCTCTCTCTCGTAAGCTAGACGTAATTGAAAGGATAAACGAATAATCCGTTAAACAAAAAATAAAAAAGAAAAGAAAAAAAGGAGAAAAATAAAATGATTTTCTATTCGTACTACCCACACGTCGTCTAATTTTCTCATTTCATCCGATACAGATCTATCATTTTAATCTTATCTTGTATTTCTTTTCTTTTTTTTTTTTCATACGCGATAATCGACAAATGTCAAAGAAATACTAAAAATGTAAGAAAAAAATTAATTCGATCAAACGAGAAATAAAAATAAATTAAATAAATAAATAAATAAATAAATAACGTCAAAAAAAGCGTTCTTCTTCGAGTGCAGTTTTTTTTTCTGGTCTCCGTGTTATTCTTTTTCTTGTTCGTATTTTTTTTTATTTTCCTCCTCCTTTTTTTTTCTTTTTTAACTTCCATAGGGAGATAATCGGGAGGCTTTTAAAATAAACTACACTTTCGTTTCCTCCCCGAAAAGCTTTTCTCGTAGAGAAAACTTTTTGGTGTTTTATTTAGACCGTTCGATACGGGCAATGTTATATCCTGCCCGTAGAATCCTCGGCATCAGAACTGACTCGTTTTCCTTCTCTCTCTCTCTCTCTCTCTCTCTCTCTCTTCACATCCCATATTTCATGCTCTCTCAAATGTTATTTCGAAATCCACATTGAATCTGGACAGATTGAATCATGGTCTCCGCTTTTCTCAGCACTATAACGTCGTTCCACTCCTCTCACTATCAAGTCTCCATTCTTTTCGAAAACGAGACGAAACATCTCGGAAAGTTTATCTACGAAACTCCCAAACGTGTATTTGATAGACGACGAAAAATTAATAATCGATAGTTATTATATCGCACGAAATACACATATTCTTTAGTTTTCTTTTTTTTCTAATCGTTTTTTCTTATTATTTTTTTTACAATTATATTTGAATTATTTTCTTCATTCAGTTTTTGTATCTTCATTCAGTTTTTTGACTATCAATGCAACAACGTTTACATCTAGGGAAAATCTATCTAGGGAAAAATTTCTTTCCACTTACGGCTTATATATATTCTTTTTTTTCTTTCTGTTTCTTTTTTTTTCAAAAAATTTCAAAAACACATATTCTTTGTTTTTCTTTTTTTTAATCGTTTTTTCTTATTATTTTTTGTTACAATTACATTTGAATTATTTTCTTCATTCGATTTTTGTCTTTCAATGTAACAACGTTTACATCTAGGGTTTTTATCTAGGGAAAAATTTCTTTCCACTTACGGCTTATATATATATTCTTCTTTTTTCTTTCTTTTTCTTTTTGTTTCGAATCCTTTGACGTGTAACGAAAATAACCATTGAATCAGACCTACGACAAGGTTATGGAATAAACTCGCATCAGTATAAAATCATATTTTTTTCAACGAGATTATTATCCGACGAAAGAGATACGCACTGCTTTCGAAAAAATTTTACAATTTTTCTCGAGCTTGTATTTTCATTATTAACTTTGAATATCTATCTTTTTTTTGTTTTTGTTTTTTAGAAAGAAAAACGCTTAAACTTTTCTAAAGTATTTTCTTTCTCTTTTTCTATCTTATTCTAGTTTATATTCTTTTTCATCTTCTTCTTTTCGTGTTTTTTTGTTTTTTCCTTTTACATTTTTATTATAATATTTTGCAGTTTCTAAAACCCATTATATTACAGTTGTGAAAAAGAATAAAGTATTATATGCATATCCAGAAAAAGATAGTAAAACAGAAGCATAAACTCGACATAACTGACGTTACCTTTTCATCCCCCTTTTTCCATTCCCTTTTTGCGAACAGTTACGCGTCAATATACCATTGAGTTTTATACAGGGACAATTTAGTCACGTCTAGCGAATCCGGCTTTTTAAAGACGCTTATAAAGCGTATTTGCGTCCACCATCTCTGAGTTAAGACATACGGTCGTTTCCATCTACGGAAAATGGAGAGATTTCGTCGAGATATGGAACTTGGAATGCATACCCGCAATGAGAAAGAGACGATCTCTGTAAAGCAAGATGGATGGTATATAAAAGGGGGAAAAAGAAGGAGGAGGAGGAGGAGAAAAAAAATGAGAAAAATAAGATAAAAAAAAAGAAAAGAAAAGAAAAGAAAAATTCTTTTAAAAGAAAGGGGGAAAAAGAAAAAAACTTAGGAAGACAGATATACAGGAAAAAAGGTAGATAAAAAAAAAGAAAAAGAAAAAAGAAAAATCAAGGATAGAAAAGAAAGGGAGGAGAGAATAGTAGGAAGAGACCGAAAGTACTAGGCACGTTTATATGCGGTTTTCGTGGTCATTCGACGTTGGTACATCCGCCCGAAAGCTTTCCGCCTCCTACTCCTCCTTTTCCCTCCTCTTTTCCCTCGTTTTCAACCCCTTACTCACAATTCGCGTTTTCTCTCGTTTTCGGTTCGCTCATCTTCCCATTCCTTTTCGGCGTTTCCTTTTTTCGCGTTCGTGCCGGCCACACTTTATCATCCAGCAATTATTTCGCGTACCTATCCCCCTGCCCTCCCCCCCTCTCTTTCTATCTTCTTTTACTCCGTTATTCCTACTCCAGTTCCTCCTCTAGCTGTCCTATAAAATATACGGTTCGTAGGCGGAGAACATGCGCGAACGAACGAACGAACGAACGAACGGAACGAGCGAACGGGCGCTTAGTTATTTATTTTTCCAGTAACTGTAATTTTTCAAACACTGCCCGCCGCCGGATAAATGTGCCAGACTGTTTTTGACGCGTTTGAAAAATACGATGTCGGGCCCCACCACCGTACCACGCCGCTCGGCGGCATTTCTCGAGATTTCGCAGCACGTTCGTTGCTAAGCAGAAAGATAAAAATCCCGTAGACTCCCGTAGAAACTCACCTTTACATTTCATTCCCTCGATTTTTGCATCTTTTTCTGTTTATTTAGAATCCCATCGACGTTATAATCATTAACAACTTTTGTTCTAATCTTTATATATATATAATAATTATATTATATTTTTATATATTATTATATTTTTATATATTATTTTTATATATTATTATATATATATAATAAACTATATATATTGTTTGTATAACAATTATTTGTTGTATAGATAGTATTGAATTTAATTTCAATCCATAATTAGGTCTTTTTTAAATAAATTTAAATATGTTTAATCTTTATTAAGTAGAAACTTTATTGAGTAGAGCCTTGTTCTAAATGGTTAGGTATTTTGTATTTGTTCTCGCAATTATTACTTCGTTATTAGGTGTGTATAAGCGTAGCTTTATTTAAGTATTGTTATTAACAAATATTTAATGATGTATTTTTTTGAGGTATTTTGTTAATATTATTTATAATTATATTTTAATATTAATATTATTATTATACTCTTATTTTTTATTTAATGATTTAAGTATTTAATTATGAGTCTTGTTAGTTTCATCTGATTTTATCTATTTTATAATAACTTTCGTATGTTTGAGTCATTGTTCAATAAAATATATCTTTGATTTAGGTTTCGGAAGGTCCAGTTTTTTTCAAATCGTTGTGAACCATTTGTTTGATTTATTTTTTGATGTCCGCGATGGGAATATTTATTTTGTTGTTGATCGTGGCCATTTTTTTTCTCTGCTATCAGTGGAATGATAGAATCGCTTTTCTTTATTTTTTCCATCTACCCATCTTTCCTAGACCAGTTCTATTCATTAATTGTTTGTAATTGTTTGTTCGAACCATCGTCATCATCAGGTCACCTCAGATCTCTCAAATTAAGTACTCAATTAACTATGCTCTTTATCTTTATCTATCTAGTTCTTTTTATATTCTTTTCTTTTCGAATATAATATCGTCAAGTTTTTATTACAAGTTCGTACTTTAGTACAAGAAGCGAACTATCGTAAAGGTGTGCACCACGTGGCACGTAAACGGGTGCCCATTTCAACAGATAGAACACCAGCTGAATTTATGAAAAATTCTACGAGCTAGACGAGTGAGAAGAGAACACGTAAGAAAGAGAGAGACAGACTGAGAGAAATAGGATTTATATATATATATAGTATACGAAAGTTCTTGTTCGTCCATGAAAGCAGAGGTGTGAACGAGCAAGCGACGTGCTTCGTCGTGCAAACGAATCGCAGCATCTGGACGAAGAAGCAACAATGAGAAAGAGAGAGAGAGAAGGAGAGAGAGAGAGAGAGAGAGTGTGGCACCTCGGAGGAAAGACGCGAGCTTCCGGAAGTAGCTACCTAGCAAACCGGAAACAGTCCTTGCGGCTTTACTCTCATCGCTGCTCACACCTGCTGCTTTCCAAAGGTACCGTGAAATCTCTTCTTTAGATTCCAGTATTTCCAACTAGACACCTATTATTTCTCTTTCTCTTTTTCTTTTGCTAATTTTTTTGTTTTTTTTTTTTTTTTTTTTTTTATCATTTTCACATCGCTGTTCTTTCATCGGTAGGGATTCAAGTAGTTTAATTTTTGATCGAAAGGAAAGAAGAAAGGTAGGAAGGAAACGGCAAACGGGAAAACAGAAAACGGTAAAGAAAATGTTTGCTAAAATGATGTTTTATTCAGAAGTTCATTGAAATTGAAACGATAAATAGAGCAGAAATTCTGGCCCGCGTGTTAGATTTCTATCTCTTTCTCTGTTTCTCTCATTTGAGAGATGGGAAAGAGAAAGAGAAAAAAAGTGAGATAGAGATAGAGATAGAGATAGAAAAAAAAAGAATGTAAGAGAAACGCGTAGTTTTTCTCAAGAGAAATTTGGCGGAAAATAGTGGCGTGACCTTCGTGGTCTCGTTAAGGAAAACGTCACGCCTTTCGAGATATATCTTTGATTTTTCTTCAAGGTTTTCTTTCTTCTCGAATTGCTTCCAACGTCCGTCGGATATACCTTTCGAGATTACGAGAATATATCGAGAAGACGAGGAAAGAATTCTCGAATATATTGAAACTACATTCGCGGAGCGATTTCCCAGACACAGAGATTTTCAATAACATAGATTTCGAATCGGCTGAGCGCGTGTTAGGAAAAATAAGAGGGACAAAATCTACGAGGAATCGAATGCGATAAAGGGGAAGAGTTCACTGAAGAATGGGTAAAAAGAAATTATAAGAAATTGTGGGAGGTGATAAGACACGACTAAGATCTCGGTATTTTGGTGTATGTCGAGGTGTATGGTACTACGGTTAAAGCACGTAGATACGTTCAAGTATCATAATGTAGGTAGTTTACTAATAATAGCGGCACGAACAACCAGCTAAATGTGCATGGCTCGTATTACGCCATTGGGAACTATCATAAAGAGGATTATCAACGTTTTAATAGATTCCAATCGGAAACGTGACAAGAGAAAACGAAGGTGAATCTTGTAATGAATCAAGTATACACGGTATTGTTGTTAATCGATCATTTACATATATTTCTAACATTAACATTTATCCGAGACACTCTATACGTAACACACAAACGTTGCCTCTGTCGAAATCCCCGATGCTCAATCACGAATGGAAGAGATAGTTTAAATGGTAACAATTATTTTTCTCATTTAAACAACGGCCCGGTGCGAATGAGTAGACGCGTTAAAGGTGAATACCGTGAACGTAGTTTATTATAAAAGTTAATTTCGTGCTGGTAGCTCCCAAGGGTAGGAGGAAAAAACGAACGAAATCGTGGAAGCTTTCGCGACGAGTACGCGGGTATATGACATTTGGCTGCTTTTCGAGTAGGACGATTGGCGTCAATGTAGTGGTGGTTGATGATGGTGGTGGTTATGATGGTAGAGAGGGTACATCAAGGGAATAGGAGAAACGATCGTTGGTATGTAATGCCGTGGATAGAACGGAACAGTAGGGACGTGCCTAGAAGGGTTCACGTTGCATAACGCCGTCGTGCAATTTCGATGTTCGCTCTCAGTATCCGTAGCGTTCGCACGCCATTAATTTCATTCTCGTGCTCAAGGATATCCTATCGACGTCGCCGATCACGACGACGATTTGCCACGTTCCTTCCTCCTTCTCGGCCTCTCGCACTCGCTGAAACGCGACAAGACGTGAGATGTCGCGTCCCAAATTACTATCCACCACCACCACTACTCTACCACCGACGTAATTTACTCTATACGTGTGATAGAAAAAACTCTAGACGTTATTTTCTTCGAGAAAAATATTCTATTCCGGATGAATAATTCTACGAGCTTTTCGAATGATTTCCTTTTTCCAAATTTTCTTTAACTATTTTCCCTTGATATACGTAATACCGATCTTGCGTGTAGGTGTGTGGGTATACATATACCAATATACGTAACATTTAGATCGAGATCGTTTATTTTATTTTTTAGATTTTTTACGAGGATACTTCCATCTAGCATCCCGAACGTAAGTACGACGACGTACGATAATAATAATAAAAAAAGTTATTTCAGTTGGATCGCTTTAGCACAACGGTTGTATTTCATGCAATGTATAATTAACGAAAGACTTGACGTCAATCGTTTTATCGTTCGAACAAGTTTCCCTCGGATGTGGAATCATCGTCGTTCTATTTTCTTCGGAATTAGTTCTCACGATATTCAACGGGTAACATTCGAGGTAATTTTTTTAACGGTCGCGGCCATACGCTCGAGCTGTTCAATGAAAAGTCGAATTTCGTACTCTTTATCCGACTATCCTATCTTCGTTTTCCTCTCTCTCTCTCTGATTCACATATATGCATTTCTTTCATAGAACACACACACACACACACACATATATAGAGTAGAGCACACTATAATATTCCTCGTTGGTTACGGTAAAGTTTTAACCGAAAGGCAATAAACGTCCTGAAGGGGGATCGTTGATGCGGTCCGTTTAGTACACCATTAAAGAAAGAAACGAGCATTTCGTTGATTGAGAAATCGCACGGAGATTCGATACGGGCAGCAACAGCAACAGCAGCAAGCGGCGAAATCGGCGGCTACGGGAACGCTTTAGCAATTTTCCGATGTTTCGTTGATATTTCAGCAATTTTTCGAGCGTACTACTTTCTTTTTTTCTCAATTATATCTCGTTCGTAGAGAAATTTCGTGCGTTGTTACTCGAAAACCATTACGAACGAACGGAACGACATTTGTTTTCCTTGTTGTTTTTATAATCGATTTTTGTATTTTATTTAATTATTTTTTGGGGGAAAGGGAAGGTAGAGGAGGTAAGAGGACATTCGGTCACGTTAATGGGGGGGGGGTAGAAAAAAAAAGATGAAAAACAAGATCGAAAAGTTTGGCTCCGCTAAACGACGATGGGCATTCGATGGGAATGTTAAAAAATACGTTTTTCGATGGAAAACTGGCCTTCGATACGTTTTTGCTGTTCGTAAAGAGGATATACACGGGGGCTCAGGATATCCGAACGTAAACACGCAATCGCATTTGGCCGAGCAATACACACCTAACAGTTCAACTACGTTATGTATATATCGGGACGTGCTTCGCCGCCATGTCAGCGTAATAAATGTTTGCAGTACACTACACACACCCCCGCTGTGTACACAATTACACGAATTTACCTATTTTGATTCACGCAAAACCAGTTCCCCTCTACATTACAAATAATGGTAGAGCAAACCTCTGAAATTATAATAGTTATGTCATTTCGATCTATTTCGAATGTAGTATTACGAATATTGCTGTGTTAATCGTACAATCGTAACTACTATTAAAATCTATGCGACGAGGTGTGGAGGTGGTGGAGGAGGTGGAACGAGACTTACCGACACACGACTCGGATAAAATATCGGCTTAAAGTACTACACACGATTCGTGTTGCGTTGATCTTTCGCTTTTATGAATGGATTAGTGTCCTGTTTAAACAGTGTCCCGTCTATTTCTTCATACATTTATCATCCTTTATCTACGTTTCTCTCTCTCTTTCTTTCTACTTTTTGCGGATTATAGTTAAAAAAAAGTAGAGTTAAACGATTAAAAAGTCATTTCTTTTGAATTTTCCTTTTATTTATCTTTCTTGTTTTCGAACTATCATCATCGATAAACCGTTCTCGAGACGATATTAACGATATTGTAGGAAAGATTTTAAGGGAAGACCTGTTTTTCAAGAAAGAAAGAAATAAGGAAGAAGAAGCAAAGAGAGAGAGAGAGAAAGAGGGGGAGAATGAGAGAGGAGAAATTCGAAGTAATATTAAACACTTTAGCGGGGCATATCGGATCGTTTCATGCCGTTCTTCTCTTTCATTTTGACGTTGATCGATGTTATGTTATTTCATATCCAACCTCCCGAAGATCGATTTACAATGTTGAAAAAACGTTAAGAGAAAAACGTTAAAGGTCGAACGACTTTTCTAATGTTTCACATCAAAGTTGCCCCGTTTACCCGTTCCAACGATAGCCGTCGGACTAATTCTATTTATTGTTACGGCAGGGAAAAAAGAAAAAAAAAAGAAAAATAAACAAGAAAAAAGAAAACAAAGTAAAAATAAAATACCAAAGAAAATATCGGAGATAAGTGAATGGTTCGAGTGATTGATCCGTTGGAAAGTAACTTTTTAACTCGAACGATATCAACTAATTCTGCTAACTGATAAAAAATGATCCGAGAAAGAAAAAAAAGATAAAAAAAAAAGTAAAAAAGTAGGGAGGAAGAGGATCGATATTAAAACGATCGATCTATTCTTATCTTAGTGAAAATCTTTCTCTTTATTAGTTGCCGATAACACCGAAACTATACAATGGGATTCGATCTACAATCTCTCCCTCTCTCTCCCTCTCTCCTTTTCCCTCCCATTCGGCATCGCGTTTGGTTTTCAGTTCGACTTCTCCGATCGACAAAACTTGTGCAATTAATAGTAGTAGAGTGGCGAAGAAGAAGGTACGGAAGATCGAAGAGTTGAAAAGCGCTCGAGAAGAGGGTTTCAGGATAGAAGTGGGTGAGAGAAAGAGAGAGAGAGAGCGAGAGAGGGGTTGGCGAGAGGGAAGAGAGGGGTTAATGCTCCGTGCTTGGAAAGGTCGTCGAGCTAACTTCTGCCGAGTAATCAAAGGAAGGCTCTTTGTGCAACGTGTTCGACCATTCGGTACTTACCCCAATACTACCGTTACGTAGAATAGAATAGCAGCGAATACTTCGAATATGAACGCTGCTATGGCTGAAGGTTTCGATTCGATAATCAGCCGGAAAGATGAAATCGAGTCTCCCTCTCTCTCTTTCTCTCTCTCTCTTTCTCTTCCTATTTATATATACATTCCGTTTTCTTATCGAGTATTCCTTTATTATCGACGAAAAGAAGAAAATAATTCGGTTCTTACCTATCATCGATTTATTTTTAATATACACTTCTTTTATTATCTCTAGAATTTATTTTTTATGGAGATTTCTTTCGAAAATGTAAGATTAGAAAAGTTTTTTATCATTTATAATTAATTATTATATATTTTTTTAAATTAATTATTTTTATATTATGTTTATATTAATTATTATATATTTTTTTTAATTAATTATTTTTATATTATATTTATATTAATTATTATATATTTTTTAATTAATTATTTTTATATTATATTTATATTAATTATTTTAATTATTTATAATTAATAAATAATAGAGAAATATGAGAATCATGAAATGAGAAACACGTAAGTGTATTTTAAAGATAGTTTGATTGAAGTATTGGTGAAAATTTTGTAGAGACTTTAACGCGTGAGTGAACAACTGTTACAAATTGACAAAATAATTTGATTTTATGATTCATTTTCGTCGTAAATTATATTTTTAGTGGGTTTTTAATAGAGAGTACTTTTTTTATTGTAATCTATTGAATTTATGTATTGTAAATATATATTTTGAATTGCTTGGAATGTTTACTGATTTATAAATAGTATTAATATTCGTTAAATCATATATATTTTTTCTATTGGTAATAATTTATTTTTATGCAAAAAAAGTCATATAAATTAAAGTTAATATTTATTTTATAAAATATTTAATGAATATTTACTTATTCATAAATGGTTACGAGCTATCCATGCAATCCAATGTATTGCATCTTGAAATGATATCTTAATATAATAATATTTTAATGAAATTTTATACTTTACAATATTATCTATATAATTAAAATTTCAAACGTATTATTCGCGAGGAATCTTTCCAGAGCGACAGGAAGAAGATATTGAAAGAAAAAGACGAAGACAAATGGATGATAAATTCTACCTAGTTATTTTTCTATAATAGGAAGAAAGAGATAAGTGATATGCAATAACGAGTCTTTCATTTGAACCTTTTATTTGATTTTTTCTTGTCTACTTCTTCTTTTTCTTTTTTTTTGTTTTTTCCTATTCTATCCGAGATATAGTCGAGAATTTTCGATAGATATGTAAGTTCGATAAACGTTCGTAACGAATGTTGCAGTAAAAAGAAAAGAGAAGAGGTGGAAGAGGTGGAAGAGGTGGAAGAGGATGGGATTGAAAAAAGAAAACTTTATCCGATTACGTGCTCGTGTGGAATTATACGGTGCATATGAATCATTCTCGCGCATTTCCCATCGCAAGTCTATAAAAGCGAAGGATTCGAGCAACGATATCGCATCCTGCCTTTCGGATGCAGACGAATTTTGCGCAGAAAATACTGACACGAAGTGTTACGTGTTAGATCGTGAATAATGTTTTTTCTTATGAAAGAATGCAAGCTGGCTGGAGAAAAATTATTTTTGATCTTACTACGCGTGTATTCTAGACGCAACGTATTTATAAAAATTTATAACAATCATTTTAATACCAGCTGTACTTTCTTTTTTATTTATTTCTCTCTTAAATATATTAACTTTTTTTTTTTATAGAGAAAATATTACATATCATAAAATGTGTCCCATTTATTTTTTTAAAACGTCATAACTGCATTCAAAGATATTATATAAAATAATTCTAATGCCAATTTTGTGTACACATATGAAACACACACGTATCTATGATCAAACATTCTATATAATCGTGTTTCACGTAAGGATCGTGATTATTTAAGCAGCATAGAAAAAAAAGGTATAGTGATGATAATCATAATCATCGATAGAAATAGAAATATATTTTATAATTCCAATGAAATGTAATTTAGAAAAATTCATCTAAAAATGTTCACAATCGAATTTTATTCGAAAAATGATAAATCTTGCGAGAGTGATTTTATAGGAAATAATTGAAGGATATTTTCGAATTCACGAAGAAATGACGAGAACGAATAAACGAGAGGAAAATCTCTGGGAGCGTAAGAATAGGAAAAGAGTGTAGGACGAGGAAAGAAAAAAGTGTAGATTGTTTTGAAGGGATGAGGGGGGGTTAGGTGGGAAGGATAAAGAAGGGTGGATGATCCTCGACAATTCGCGCTGCGCAAGGCGACGACCAGTTTTAAAGCCGTCTGCCGCCGTAATAAATATTACTCCGACGTACGTGGAAAACGAAGAGCAGCAATTTACATTTTATGAGTCGCTGTATAACGAGTTATTGCTCGCGTGTCACTTTTCACGCTACACTTTATAACGTGCTCGTCTGCTTATTTCGAATCCATCCATTCGTTATATACACGCATTCACGCACGCAAACGTGCACACACACACACGCACAGACACACACACATCCGCGTACATATCGAATAAGTCGATGACGTATGCATGTAGTACGAAAAAAAGAACCGTAAAAAAGTATCCATTTTCCTTGGACTCTTTCACACGATGATACGTTTTGATAATTCAATAACAATGAAGATAATAGTCCGTATTTGATTTTGTTCCTTTCATACAAACTCTTTCGAATTACGTGATTATCGTTGACTGACGTAAAAACGCTTATCAATGGGGACGAGAAATAAGGATGGAGGGGTGGACCCTTTTGTACTTCTCGATATTCAAACTGGAGATATAATTGCTATTGAATTTTTCTTCGCAAAAAGACCTGTTTTCCTCGGCAGCTGGGGTAATTCGCAGGAGTAGATATTCCACGATTCATGAGCGTTGCTCGTTCCATCTCCAAACTCTTTTCTCTCTCTCTCTTTCTCTTTCTTTCTTTCTTTCTTTCTTTCCTGCTTTCTTTCTTCTTTCTTTATATCTCTTTCTTTCTACGTTCTTCCACGACCCAACAAGCATCTCATCCATCCAGCCAGTCGTTTCTGTCCGCTATTCAATCTTTTCTTTATACTTGGCGCTGTTTTCCAGGCAACGGCAACACAAAGGCACCAACTATAACGGTAACGGTAGTAGTAGCAGCAACAGTCAGCCATATACGACTGTTTCACGGTAAATCGTTCGTGAAGATGCTGAGGTATCTCTCTCTCTCTCTCTCTTTCTGTTTCTCTCCTCGCCCCCGCTTTCAACCGTAACGACTCTCGCAGTTTATTCGAGTTTCAATGGATAGCGCAAGAAGAGGGATGTTAAACCGATGCCGAATGCTCCAATTGGAAACGGAAAAACCTTGGGAAATTCTCATTAGTACCTTTCCTTAGACCTCTCCTTATTTTCGTGAACTTTAGGAAACCCTTTTCATTAACCAATTATACACATTCTTTTTACCTTAATATATAGGACAACAGTTATCATTTTAAACGTATTTTTCAGGTTCCACAAATGTTCAACATTGTATACGTAATGAAATCATTTTTTTTTAAATGAATAGGAAGCTTTTTTTAGGGACTTTTTAAGATTTCAAATGTAGATTTCTATATACGGTATACACAAATTAACGAAGAAACTGTTATATTGCCCGTTAGAGAATAAATAGAACGCATTAGCAAACTGCTATCACAAAAGGCTTGATGCCCATATAAACCTTCTGGTAACAATTCTAATATATCTTCGTAATTAAGAATACACGTTTACGCGAACATAACTTCTTACCACTACGCAAACTAAATTTAATTAAAATAATAAATTTATATAGAAAATATATGTGTGTTGTTGTTTTGTGACTCGTTGTTGTTGAATGTTATACACATTCAGTATATCGTATATTTCATAGTTGGTTTTGAATATATTTATTTGACAAATTTTACATAAAGAATAAAAAAAAAAAGATAGAAAAATATACCCATACGAATATAAATTCATATGAAAAGTAAAACATATAGAAAAGAAAATAAAAGACGTTCAGTTGAGTGAAAAATATTGAAAAGTACCGTGTTTCATAGATTAATAAAGAAAACATTAATTTTACGAATACTCGTGCATCCATAACAGACACAACGGAATATTATTTCTTGTAAGATATCCTATCAACGATATATAATCGAGTCATTTTGAACATAAACTATGGTACGAACGGCTACTACGATAACATTGTCGCGAATGAACTTTTTCGTAATTAACGAGCCGCGAGGTTCGCGTTACCCTGTTTACCAGTGCGTGTTTGTTTTACTCGCGGTTCAATTATCGCCCGTTGGAAAATTCACAGCTTGACATGTACTCTGAAATTGCAAGGCAAATTTATGTTCCTACGCATTAAGGTAGACACATCGTCGGGTATGCGTCGGTCTTTTATCTTTTTCCTTTTCTCTCTCTCTCTCTCTCTCTCTCTCTCTCACACACACACATACACATTCATTTTTCTCTCTTTTTCTTTCTCATTAGACTCGCTTTATCTCTGTTTCTAGAAGAGGGACAATACCTGTATCTCGATTCGAATACGCGAAATTTCATTACGATATTTTTTTTTTTATTCCGACGTAAGAAAAATTTTTCATTGGTCAATTAAAATCTGGACACGTTCATCGAGGCTTGTCGTAAAAAAAGAAAGAAAGAGAAATTGTTTTCCTTCTTTTTTTTTTTTTCATTCTTCCATCGACATATTGCATTTTAAAAACAGGAAAAACGTTACTAGATTAAAAATTGGTATAAAGAAGATATTTAATTGTTCGCGTTCAACTCGTATCGTCGAGTTCGCGTGTATCACAAAACAACAACCAGGAACTAACTTGAATTTGTAATAATGAAAATTTTCGTAGAATGATCTCGAATGAGGTTTTATTTGAGTTTTGCTTTATCTCGAAAACTGTAATTGCAAACGTTATGAAACTAAAAAGATATGTGCGTTATACAGTCACATTTTGGTAGATATGCATGTAATTTTATAATGTATTAATATTATTAGCAACGAAACATATGGGACTGTTGAAACACGAAATGCTTTATGAATTCGAACGAATTCAAAGCGTTTATTGATTATAAAGAGACGGAGATAAACAATCTGTTACGTTTAATTGCATTCACGTATTATCTATAAGAGCATAATCGAAAAATATAATTATACATATATTCATTAATTAGAATTTCTCAAATCATATAATGAATGTTTTAACGTCATTCTCGTTACGTTTTTTAACAAAATCATTTTATTTCGAATTACGTCATTCCAAACAAAAAAAAGGTTATGGAAGAGATTGAGGAAAGAATGGTATTATGGTTCCCATAACCCTTTGCACTCGAGGCCTTTTCAGCAACTCGAGACGATTTCGGCCAAATTAAGTAGACATTTTACAGGTACTTTAAAAATATTTATAACAAACAAGCGTATAGAAATAATAACATATCATCAGTTTATTCATTTATATGTCGAAAAAAACAAACTTTGATAAATACTACACTCTGTAATTAGTTTTGAGTTGAGTTGACACTTGAAATGAGCCGGGCGCCGTATCGGCGCCGCTCGAGTGCAAAGGGTTAATAATCTGGCCCACGTAATTTTCTTAATATAAAAAAAAAAATATTTGTAAAAATTCTTAGCATGACTTATTTCAATAATCATTATCATAATCATAATCATATTGTATCGAATTTAAATTTCCTTTATTCGCATCTATTATTATATTAAAAATAAATTTATAAATTGAAGTTTTTTAAGGTAAAAAAAAATTGAAAGCAACAATTTAATGAACAAATAAGATTTTAGAAAGAAAAATAAAACTAGGGATGTGCATATTACCACGTTTTCCTCGAATAGAAATAAGATAGAGAAAATATACGAAAGATCTTGAACGTAGTGAAGTTAAACTGAAGAAAGGAGAGGAGAGAAGAGAAGAGAGAGAGAAGAGAAAGGGGGGGAGAGAGAGGTAGTAGGTTGACATTGCCGTTTTCGGTCGAATTCCGTTCGTCATTCAACGAGAATTCATTGGCGTAAAGTAACTCCGACATTGAGGTCGTACTATTCGCGTATCTACGTGTTTCTACGCGGTTGCCAGTAGCAACCTCTTAGGTTCACATCGAGCTATTAGACTTTCAGAAGGGCGGTTGATCATCGAGCATATACCACGATCCAGAGTTTACACGTCGTAGACAAATACCCCGTCCTGCCCTTATGGTAATAGTCTAATTCCCTCGGCACGGTGGATGCAACGCGACGAATGTGAGCGTAAGTTTATTACGAGGATCACGAAAGTTTACCTTGAGATTGGTCTATCCTTTTGCTAGGGCTTTCGACAATAATGTGCCACGGATGAAACGATTATCTATAACGTGGATGGAAGGTTCATGCCAGACAAACAACGAAAATTAAATCAATGGTCAAAGGATATGGAATCGGCAATGGTGCATTTTATTTTATTTGTTTTTGTTTTAGCCAAAATTTTCTTTTTTTTCTTTTTTCTGGTCATCTCTATATTTTAATGTTTCATTTGAAACAACATAGCTCTCTGCTAGCACGCGTTTTCCGTTTGTAGTAGCCGAATGATTTGTATCAATATTGCAAACCGATTGCTATCAAAGCTTTTGTAGTTTTTTTTTTTTTCTTTTATTATTTATATTCATTCGATCCTTTTTGATATTTTCTAAATTGAAATTTGGCGTATACGCGAATTGCTTTTGCTGCTTTTTTCTCTTTTTTTTTGTTCAAATTATTGTTAACTTTTATTTAACTGTTTATACGTAAGTATTTTTAAAGAAATATATTTTGTTGGAAAATTATTATATTCGTAGATCAAAATCTGAGAAAAGCAAATATGACTTTCTAACAGGGAATATTACGAGACTAAGAATCAAATAACACAAGAGAGGCTTCGTTATTTTGACGTGACCGTCGACAGGGGTCCCTTTGGGAAGCAAGCAATAAAGTGACCACGACGTGAACGTATAAAAGTAAAGTTAGATGCCAGTTACGTCACGTTCGTTCGAATTCTGCTACGCGTTCACAGAGCTTTCCAGTTTTCTCTCCCTTTGACCGAAGAAAATTAAAAGTAAACTTGTCTTCCAAGTTAACGGTTCAAATGCGCGTTATTATAATTTACAAAAAAAAAAAAAATCACGGTCAACGTGCAAAGGAACGATAAATAATGTATTCCGCGAAAAAAAAAGAAGAAAAAAAAGAGAAGAAAGATCGTCAATTAGAAAGTTGTTTCTTCTTGTTAAAAGAAAAAGTTACAAAATTTTTCCCCAAAGGATTGTTCGGCTAGTCGTTATCGAATAATTCATATTTATGAATTAAACCAAAAATAAAAGTGAAATAGTAATATTCGAAGGAAAAGCGCCGCGGACAAAGTAATTTCTATAATATAATCTAAAAAAAAAAATAGAGTATCGCGCGTACTTAACCTTAACTCAATAACATTTAACTTTTTGATTTCTTTCCAAGTTCTCTTATGAGAAAAGAAAATCTCTCGTTGGGAAAAATAATTCCCGTAGAGGTTTAAGATCGTTTTCTAACGTTTTCGTTAATTCGTTGCTTAACGAGTTGAAAAGTAAGAGAGATGAGATGAGATGAGATGAGATGAGATGGTCGATGATAGGTCGATCGGAAGTTGGTTTGAACGCGTTAAAGTCCGGCTCGGTGTTGCGGCACGCTTTTCGTACGAGTAAATTGCCATCTTGTCGCTAAGCCACCACCGAACAGACAAGAGTTCCATTCTGCGCTTGATAGGTGTAATTACAAAAGTTTAAGCAGCCATAAATGCCGTAGTCCAGCAGCTAACGCGCGAGCTGATCCAATGACGTTTCTATTACGGCTTTGGTAATGATTTACTAAGCAATAAAAAACATTCCGCACACAATTACCCATGGATTTCGCAAGTACTTCTACTCTACTCGGTGTGAAGGTATTCGAAAAGGGACTAGGCGTCACGTTGCCAATAAATATCGAAACTTTTCACGTCACGTTTTAAACTTTATACTGCGATGCTTCGTTGCAAGCTTGCAAGCTCTACTACAACGACAACACCGTGAAACGTGGGACACGTAAGTATCGCGTCGTTAATTCCGTTTTCCTCGATGAAAATCAATCTCCTGCGCTTTTCACCAACGTCATCTTGCAAACCCTTCCCCTCCTCCTTCACCTCCTTCTTCCCTGCACAACAGGTCACATCGTAAGACAAAGAAGAAATTCCACGCACGAAACGTGAGCTGAAAATTTAGGGCATTTCAAGACCCTCTCCTCCTCATCCTCCTCCTCCTTTCTCTTCGTTCCCTCGAAGACCTTTACCGTTCTAGTTTCGAGAACCTTCGTGCGGAATTATCCTCTTCTTCCAAAGATGCACTCTGGAAATGGAGTCGGGAAAAGGGACAGGAAAGTTAAATAGAAAAAAGAAAGAGGCAGCACTTTCGTTGACCTAAGAAAAAGAAAGAAAGTAATAGTAGTAGTAGTAGTAGTAGTAAAAGTAGAATAAGAACAAGAAGAAGAAGAAGAAGAAGAACAAGAAGAACAAGAAGAAGAAGAAGAAGGGTTCGTGCGAGTAGCCTACAAGGATCTACTGGAAAGAAACAGATGGAAGTTGGTGCTCGATGCAGCTTCTTCTTACCTGATTGCATTTCGTTCCATCGTCCGTTTCTCGCGATTATCTTCGACGACCGATCCTACATCGTTTTCTTTCGAACGAGAAAAACAAGGGATATCAAAAAAAAAAAAAAAAGAAGAAAAAGAGCATAAGAGACGAGAAAAAACGTGTCCATTCGTATAAAAGGATTCTTGGCCCATAGCGAAAATCGGTCGTGCAGTTTGTCGCCTCGTGCGAACAAAACCAGCTTATTCTTTTTCTTCTTCTTCTTCTTCTTATTCTCCTCTACGTTTAACAGGACTCGAGGGACTCGAGAAGGGAACATTGTGCAAACGGGTAAAGAAAAATGAAAATAACAAACCGAAAATGAAAGAACGGGTCGAAAAAAGAACAAACGAATACACATTTACACATTTCAACGTGCAATATTTTACGAGACGATCGTGAGTATCCTTTATATAGGTTTATTTACGCGTCTTCTCTGTTTTCACCCACCTCCCACCCTCTTACCCCCGTAACAGGATGCTCGGCTGACTATGTACTCTCCGTTTTTTTTCATCTTTTTTTCTCTCTCTCTCATTCTTTAGCTATCTCTACGTTTCCTTCGATGACCTCCTTCTTTCCTTTTACCCTTCTTTCCTTACCTCTCTCCTTCCCTCTCTCTCTCACTCACATCAGGACCTCCCATCGTGTTCTCGGCACGATCTCTCATGCTCCAGCGCTTTCTCGTCGCTTCGATGCTCGAAAGTCGTTCCCAGGCGTACCACTCGTGCCACGAAATTCACCCACCCTCCATCACCCCTCTCCATTTTATTACTAGCACCATTACCCCTCGGACACCTACCAACCCTCTCTCTCTCTCTCTCTCTCTTTCCTTTTCCTCCCTTCTTTCCTATTTCTTCGCTTCCCATTCTTTAGGTTAGACCATGCTACGCGATATTTTACCGCCTCTTTACGGTGGAACATAATTATTACTCTTGGTCGCGCCCTTTTATCCTCCTCTCTCCCCCTCTCCCTCCTCGTTGAGACCTAGCAAATTGAAGAAGTAACTAAGCATGTTTATTTAATCGCTCTGTTCGTTTCGAGAACATCGTTTCTACCAAATTTTGATTTGATTTGATTACAGTAAATTCTATAACTCGTCAAAGATATTGGCAACTAATGTTTTCTCATACAACGCGTTTTTATAATAAAATGCACGAATTTGTGGTATTTGAAAATTTAATTTGCATTAATTGAGCATTACGTCGTTATTTTGATCATTGCTAATTTCTTTTGTTTTTTATAATCATTTTTATTTTTATTTCTTATCACTATATTTGTCAGAAATAATTTTCAGAAAAAAATTTTCTTGAGCATTATTGAGCATTACGTCGTTATTTTTATCATTGCTAATTTCTTTTGTTTTTTATAATCATTTTTATTTTTATTTTTTATCACTATATTTGTCAGAAATAACTCGCAGGAAAGAATTTTCTTTATATTTATATTTAATACACGTGTGTTCTTGTTAAATAATTGTAAATTATTTGGGGAGAAAAATTGAATATAAATGTCGCGTTATACGAGACAAATTTTTCATCTAACGCGAATTTTACAACGGTTAATATATTAACCGTGTTATAGAATAGTCTACTATATTATTATTATTATTATTATTATTATTATTATATAATGTAAGAATATATTTCTCTGCAGAAAGGTGAATAGTGGCACGGGTCAAAGCCAAGTATTTTTCTATTTATTAGAGTCTTGTTAATGAAAAAAACTTTTTAACTATGCAGCAGGTATTTACAATTACAGCTTTCTGAACTCTAACCTATTATTATTATTATTATAATAATCTTAGTTCCCGATGATAGGCACGTTTTCATCTCTGATACGACACTTTATCTCTCGTTCGTTTCATTATTCCATCGGTGAAAGACTATTTTTCAGGAAAAGTCGTATATTTTTAAAATAGTTCGTCGTAGGAAAATCTTTCCGACGAAAGTTAGTCATACCTTCTCATTTTCCTCTAAAACGATGATTCATCGAGAATTCGCGCCATTCTACGAATCACAGTTAAGTTTGCCACTTTACTAAAGTATGGGTGGAATGTGTGTGCGTGTTCGTTGGAAATAAAAAAAAAAAAAAAGTGAATCAAGATTCACGCTCTAGTTCGATGCAGATATTTTTACGATTCCAATGCTTTTCTTCATTTAACAATAAAATCACACATACACACACACACACATACACATACACATACACGTACCTAAAACTTTTAAAACGTAAATCGACGTTTTAAAAATCTCGATAGTAGAGCACTTTCTTTTTTTTTTTTTTTATTAAGATAGAAGAAGAAAAAAAAATTATTTAGGATTCGCTAGTCACCTTCCTCTATAGTAGTTGCATCCAAGAGTACGATAACAGGGGTGGGAGTGGGAGTGGGGGGGGGAGCTTTTAAATTTTCTTTCAGTAGACGTAGAGTAAATGCTTTTATCGATACTAGTGAGAGTAAGAAAGAAAGATTGGAAGAGAAAGATACAAAGAAGAAATAAAATAAGAAAGGGAATGAGAATGAGAATGAGAATGAGAATGAGAAAGAGAAAGAGAAAAGGAGGTGCAAATTCCGAATAACCTGTATCTCGAAAAGCCCCTTTGAGCCTTGAGGATGCACAAACGGGGGCATTACGATTGGTTAAACAGCTATTTATGGTTGGTAGATAAAGTATCTACAATGTATATCACAAAGGGGGTTTGGAATCTTAAATAAGTAGTGGCAAATTAAATAGAAAGAAATAAAGAAAGAAAGAGAGAAACACGCTCGGTTGGATCTTAATGGATCTTAAGTACCGGCTTATTCCAAGGCTTTAGAAAAAAAGGGCAAGGGCATAGGTAATGATAAAGTCGCTTTGGAGGAAGAAGTCGGCCGAAAAAAAAAGGGCTGAGGAAAATTGCGGGAGCATGGTTTTCGGTATTCCGAGAATAATTCGGCAATTCGCGTGATATCGTGGAAAAGCGTTCGATAGGAGTACTAACACACAGACACAAACAAAGGATGGGGGTTATTCGAGGAAGTGGGAGAGGGTGTTGGATAGATTTTAACATTGTGGTAGTTGGGTGAACGAATATTACTGTCGATATAGGTAGGTATCGTTGAATTTCGGCCAAGAATGCTAATTCTTGGTAGGGAAACGAAAGTAGAGATATTATTTCCCAACAAACGAGAAGAAAAAGAAAGAAGATAGATAGATAGATAAATAAATGGGGGAATATTCAGAGAGAGAGAATACTCAACGATTAAAACAGTATATTTAAACCTTTCCAAATTTCCAACCCTTTTCTTATTCCCCTTACCCCAATCCTGCTTCAATTTCTCAAATTATCGATTAATAATATCAATAAGTATAATTCAAATAAGAAAATAAGACAATAAGATACTTTTTAAGATTAGACTAAATCGAAGTTAGCTATTTTTCTGTTCTTATTTTTTTAGATCTTATGATACTTTCACCGTATCGGTTAAGGTCTGACATAAACTGACCTTTAACGAACCTCATCCAATTACTCGTGAAATCGATAGGACTTTATTAACGTAACGGGTCTGAATAGAGCAAGAAGGTAGGCTAGAAATGACATCCTCGTTTACTCTCGTTATATTCATGAAAGATGCAAGTGATGAGAGAAAGAGTGAGAGAGAGAGAGAGTGAGAGAGAGAGAGAGAGAGTGAGAGAGAGAGAGTGAGAGAGAGAGAGAGTGAGAGAGAGAAAGAGTGAGAGAGAGAGAGAGAGAGAGAGAGAGAGAGAGAAGAGTGAGAGAGAGAAAGAGTGAGAGAGAGAGAGAGAGAGAGAGAGAAAATATCTCGTTTTTCAAAACGAGTCCTCAACGAGTTTGTCAAGCCTAGTTGATGCTTCTAACTCTTTCCTTCTCTTTCTTTCTCATTGCATAAAGTGCAAAGAGGAAATAGCGTGGAGGAAAGAGCAACATCTCTTATGTTCCTTCTCTTTCTCTCTTTGTCTCTGTCTCTCTCATCTGGTGTTCTAGTACGAGGAAACCAAAAGAGATACGCGGTTGAAGGACTTAAAGCCGTCTCTTCCACGTTCGACCCTTTCAAATGACGTGGCTTAACATACCTCCTTTCGCCTTGACAAAGGAAATATGGTAGTTATCTCTCGGTCTTTCTGCTCTTTCGTCTCTGTCTTCTTACCGAATCGGTCGATGTTCCGTGAAAATTCTATCTTTAGATAGAACGAACGAAGGAAGGAAGTTTATAGGTGTGTATAGTAAGAAACTTGGTTTGAGTATCAAATAGCTACGATTTTCTCATTTAATCTCTTACTTTCTTTCTTTTTGTATCTCTCTCGTACTTTATTTTTTATCTCTTTTATTTTTATTTTTATCTCTTTTATTTTTTATTTTTCTTTTTATTTTCACTTCCATTTCATTTTGAACGAAAGGTAGTAGCTTCGATTTTAATCCAAGAATATTTGTTATTTCAAACGAAGATAGATAAAACGGACGACGCGGGGAAAGGATTAAATGGAATAAACTTTTTTTTTTAAAGTACAAAGCAACATCGAGGATTTTTACAATTGAAAATTTCATGATTACTTTTAATGACCGAGAAAAGCCAGCCTTCGAACGACTACGGTTTTTTTTGTTTCTTCTTTTTTCTTTTTCTCATTATTTATTCAAGAATTTATTATTCGAGACTAAGATAGGAGACACTAGTGAAAAGGATTAAATGGGGACAGTTTTTTTTTGTAACACGCAATATCAAGTATTTTTCAATTCAACATCATCTTACGGTGCCTTTTAATGGCCAAAATTTTTCCAGGATCGAAATGCTGTCACGTTCGTGACTTTCTGAGATTGCTGACGTAACGGGAATCTTTATTAATCTTAGGAAACAGGAGACATTAAAGCGACAAGGAAAATTTATCAGTGTAACGATCCAACTTCTCTAACGTGTAACTCTTTCATGCTGTCAATTAAGTAAATAGCTGTACTTTCCTATCTATTTTTATCCTCTTATTCTCGCTAATATTAGATTTTTAAACACGTTTAAATTACTGTTTTTGACATGCCAATATATTCAACTTTAATTATGTTATTACGTAAATCATAATATAAGCATAATCTTATAAAAGAATAGAAAAACCAACTTGTTGAAAGGAATTATAAATATTTAATTTTTCTCTTTAAAAAAAATATTTAAAAATTAAAATATTAAATTTAAAAATTCTTAAAAACTAGAAGAAGAAACAAAATAAATTGTAGAGTCCTAACCTGGTTAGATCTATAAAAAATCATTTTATACGTTAATCAATTGTTAGATTAGAATTTTCAGCTTCCAATAAACTAATCTCTCGTTTCAAATAATTTTGCATTTTTATCTATGCGTCAACTTAGATGTTACACGTATGAGTGAAAAACGAATAAAATAAGTTTAGTTTTAATTTATTCTCACATTTGGGGGCTTTCATTGTATTAGTTATTGAACGATGTATCTTGCATCTGTGTATGCATATTAAATAGTACACATTGTACATCGTTTAGCAATAATTTTTAATGAATACATAATTCAATACTTAAATATTATTGTCCTTATCGAATCACGTATAAAAAATTGTATGTTCGTACGGTCATGAAATGTTCTTCACTTCGGTACTGTGCATGCACACGTGGATGCACAAATGCACGTAAACGCTTTCTCACCGTGCTGGTATAAGAACTTAATCCTTTCGACTTAAACATTCTAAGTTCTCTTAAACTCATCTCATAAATTAAAGGTTTGTTGGAGACTTGAAACTTCGGAGTGATATTTTTATTTATTTATTTCCAAATTATACGATCTTTCGGAAGTACCTATAACAATTGAGAAAAAATAATCCAAAATATTTTCTTTCTCAAATTTTCAATCTGGGTTAAATAAATACGAGATGACAGGGTTACATTGTCCCAGTTCGAATTTGTCGCAATTTCTCTCTACAGTTTCATTTTCGGAGAACGACGATTGGTCGGATTAACGTCGAGCACGTTTGTTTGTCTGTCTGTCTGTCTTACATTTTCGTCTCATTTCTATCCAAAGATGAGAATGAAGCTGAGGACAGCTTCTAATTCGTCATCTCGTTAGGTGTATATTAGAAAGCTTCACGACCTCTCTTTCTCTCTCTCACACACACACATACATACACACATATACTCTCTCGTTCTCTTTCTGTCTTACTCTTTACTAAGAAGCAAGCACCCACTGAAAGACGACAACTTCCAACGAAGATAATTGTTCCGGGTTAATGCTTAACGATCTTTCAAGCCGTCTCAAGTGGAACAACTACGGGAGGACTGTGAGAGCTTCCGTAACGTATTATTTCAAGCTCAACCCCCTCCCCCTCCCCCACCCTCTCTCCTCACCCTTTCCCCCTCTTTCTCACACTCCTTTTCTAGTTTTCTTTCGGTATAAACGAGATAAACAAATCATAGTAGATTGAGTAGGTATAACGGAAAAAAAAGCTCACCTTCTTTTATCTCTGTCATTATTTCACTTGCTCCCGCCTCCCCACCCCACCCAATAACATTTTTCTTTCGTTCTCGTTTTTATTCGCATTTAAAATAGGAAAATGTTTTTATCGAACGTTTGTATTTCGTATTTAAAAGTATGTAAGTAGTAATACGCGTTCGGCCTTTAATTACTCGTTTCGTTAAACGGACAATTAAGAAGTTAACTTAGCGCGACCGTCCATGGAAAAGCTCCCAGTGGAAACTATCAAGTTAATTATCCTAACAACGTCTAGAATAAAGTATGACACAGGAAGCAGCACTGTGTGTTCCATATCAACGTCCTAGGGAAAATAATTTATGTATTTGGGACATTTCGAAGAAATCATTTACGGTCGCTTTCGGGTTGGTTTCGGGTTAGTTTCGAGTTGGTTTCAAACAAGGGAATACGTGTCAAACAAAGTGCTTTGATAACTGACGAAAAATAATTTTCAAGCTAATAATAGTATTTTCTTAAAGTGCGAATAAAAAGAAGCAAAATATACAAGATAAAAGAGAGAGAGAAAGAGAGAGAGGGAAAGAAGGATAGAAAGGAAAGATAATAGCACGAACTATGCGAGTACCGACTAGGAAAACCGATCTTTGGCCATTACCTACCCTCGGCACTCTGCCAGTAACAATGAAAAGCATCTCGGAATAATGTAACGCGCATCCACGGGAAATGAGGATCCAGAAAGAGAGAGAGAGAAAGAGAGACGTATGCGGGTCCTAGTAATATAATACATTCGTTTAGAACGATATTCTCGGACGCATCTGAACCTACAAATGGCAGATTCTTCTATCTGCCCGTGCATAATATCGACGTGCCTTTTCCACCCGATGATCACACCAATCCTACGAATTTCAACTTCGTACCGAGCCCTTTTCCTATTTTCTCTATTTTTATCTTGATCTTTTTGTTCGTATATTTTTGATATTTTTGTAAGAGCTCTATCCTGTTTGATATTCTTTTGGATCGATTCTAAGAAGAAAAAGAAAAAGAAGAAGAAGAAGAAAGAAAAGAAAAACGCTTTTCACCCATCTTCCGTAAACGCGAAGCTTTTTGGAGAAGCTCGACGAATCGTAAAGCGATTTCTTGCCTTTAAGGATGATGGATAACTAAAGAATTTGGATGTTCTTGGTGTTACCAAATGCGTTGTCCTTATTTCCGAAAGGAGTTTCGCAGTCTATCTGTTGTTAGCTCGTCTTATGTACCCAGAAAGCAACGCTGCTAGCAGAGAAAGACAAATGGCAGAGACGGTTGGGGTGGATTAAAGACAATTGAACGCAGCCGAGTTGGAACTAACAAGAGCTTTACGTTTACGATATTCTCTCTCTCTTCTCTTCTCTTCTCTTTCTATTTCCCTTAGTTTCTCACATTCATTTGTAGATATACACCATCTCACTCTATGGATCTTCACGAATCCATTGTTGCATTATGTAAGTCAATTTAAGTAAGAGAACGGTGTAAAAGTTGTCCACTTGAGAAAGCCCTCCCCCTTCTTCGAATTGAAATAAGAGGAAAGAAGAATTTTACTTTGATATTTTTCATTTTTTTTTATGTGTATAAAATAATAATGAAAGAAGAGAAAACAAAATATTTTATCGAATGGTGTCATTAAAAAATTGAATTATTATTGCGTTGTTCTTTGAGAGAATGTATAATAATGATAGAAGAAAAACAAAAAATATTTCGTCGAATGGTGTCATTAAAAAAATTGAATTATTATTGCGTTGTTCTTTGAGAGAATGTATAATAATGAAAGAAGAAAAACAAAAAATATTTCGTCGAATGGTGTCATTAAAAAAATTGAATTATTATTGCGTTGTTCTTTGAGAGAATGTATAATAATGAAAGAAGAAAAATCAAAAATATTTCGTCGAATGGTGTCATTAAAAAAATTGAATTATTATTGCGTTCTTCTTTGAGAGAATGTTCAAGTAAATTGGGTTCGATAGAACTAAGTACGCGTACGCTGTAGAAACGTAGAGGAAATGAATCCTTACAAAGACTTTAAGACGTTGAGGTACGTAGAAATGGGAACATCCTTAGGAAATCTAATGAGATACGTGGATCATAATAAATCGTCGGTATGAGTGAATGCACAATAGACGAAACTCCTGACTTAGGTATATTTCCGTTCCAATATCGAAACTAGGAAAATTTACGAAAGACAGCTATCTCTCTCTCTCTCTCTCTCTCTCTATCTATCTCTCTTTTGCTATGTCTTAAATTGTACTCGAAATAAATCCTTTAATTCTTAAATATTAATTCTATTTATTAGTTATTCTTCTATCTGCCCGTTAATTCTATAAATTAGTAAATTAATATTAATATATAATATTAATATTAATATATAATATTAATATTAATATATAAATTAATATAATAATATAAATTAATATAATAATATAATAATATATAATATATAAAAAAATATATAAATAAAAATATATAAATAAGTAATATATAATATTAATATATAATATTAATATAATATATAAATTAATATAATATAATGTAATTAAAATTAATAAAAAAATTAATATTAATATATAATATTAATATTAATATATAAATATTAAACAGTTAATTCTATAAATAAAATGAAGTAAAACAATAAAAATAAATAGAAAGAATAATCGTGTATAAATCACATGTCACGCACGAATATCATTTGATCGGTCCTGTACAATTAAAACTGAAAAAAAAAAAGGAAAAAGGAAACTAAATAAATTTGCAGTTTTTAGCAGCTCATCCCCCCCCCCCCACACCACACGTGTCATACCATTCTACAGTAGAAAAAAAATAGAACGTTGTTTAAGATTTATTTATTTATTTATTATAATTAATTTATATAATTATGAAATAATTATATTTATTATAATTATTAATTATTATTTATTTTATTTTTTTTTAATTATTATTAAAAAAAAGTCATCTAAGAAAAGAGAAAGAATTAATAAACAACGATAAAGAAAAAAATATGTTTAAAGGAATAAAGAATGCGAACGATCGAGCGTTAATCATCCGGATTGGTTGTTGATCCACGAGCCTTTTCGTTCGGAGTAACGTGCAATTTGGTCTAGGACGAGAGAAGAACGTTATACGTTGAACATGCATTCTATTCGTGTTTTGCAATGTTTCCGACAACTAGAAACGCGGCGTCGATTCGCAAACAGCGTGTATACAACATGTATATGTTTCCTTGTTGTTGTTGTTGTTATTGTTGTTGGTATTATTTTTTGATTCTTTTTTTCCGTAGTCGGATCATAAAAGACGAGTGAGCACGTATCCGGTCCTCCTCACGGAGTCCGGATATCCGTACTCCGTTTCCATTCTCGCTTTCTCTCAAACCATAATATTTATCCCACCGAATGAGCGAGATAAAAGTAGAGAAATAGTCAGAGAAAAGTACGCATTGTAGAGAGAACGTTACAAATTTAACGGAAACGTATGTAAAACGAACTAAATGTGTCGAAGGGATGTATTGAGAAAATCAAAATACAAAAGAGTATGCTTTGAATATTCGAAATAATTAATTGAAGAGGTACGAATCTTTTCCGAAAAGGAAAAAAAAAGAAAAAAAATACACTGGCAATTTTTAATCAACCTTGCAAAATGGGTTCGAATATCGTGCTGCTAACATTCGTTAGTCGATTTTACAAAATTTATTTCTTAACTATTTTCAAAGATACGATGACGTTTAACTTTTTGCATTGCAAAATAACACCGAAAATATTTTTCCGTAGAATTCTTAGAACAAATAAAATTAATACGAATCGGTAGCATTCAAAAACATTCATATGAGCCTTATTTTTCATTACTGTTACGGAAACGTATGTAAAACGAACTAAATGTGTCGAAGGGATGTATTGAGAAAATCAAAATACAAAAGAGTATGCTTTGAATATTCGAAATAATTAATTGGAGAGGTACGAATCTTTTCCGAAAAGGAAAAAAAAAGAAAAAATATACATTGGCAATTTTTAATCAACCTTGCAAAATGGGTTCGAATATCGTGCTGCAAGCATTCGTTTGTCGATTTTACACAATTTATTTCTTAACTATTTTCGAAGATACGATGACGTTTAACTCTTTGCACTGTAAAATCACACCGACAATATTTTTCCGTAGAATTCTTAGAACGAATAAAATTAATACGAATTGGTAGCATTCAAAAGCATTCATATGAGCCTTATTTTTCATTACTGTTACGTGTGCAATTAAATGATTGTTAATTTTATGATTAATCTCGTATCGTTGTGCGAAATTTTTTGTCTTAATTTATTATTTATTATTGCTTACTTTTTTTTACTTTTCTCAATATCAATAATAATAAGAACAAGATTCTTAAATATTAAAAACAAAATTTGAATACATAATAATATATAATCTGGAAAAAAAAGTTGTGCGAAGTATTAAAACAAATTTACCTAAAGAAAAATTTCTTAATAGTCCAACATATTAAAAATATTCAAATCTTCTTCGATTGAATTAAAAGAAAATTCAACAATCGAGAAAACAAACTATATAAGTTTTCACAGTAAATTTAAAATACTTTTCTTTTTCTTCTACACACACACACACACACATAGCTACACGTATAATATTATTTGGAAAATATATCTTGAACGCGTTGAAAAACTACTACGAAATAAATAAAACAAAATTGTATCTTTTATTATCGTTGAGATAATAAAAAAGAACGATATATCAGCTTTAAAAGAAAAAAAGGTACGCGGTGGAAAGTGGGTGGGGGTGGGTGGGAGAAAGCCTGGAAAATGATTCGCGCATCAATCGTTGCTTAATCGAATCTATTTTCTCGCTCGAGAAAACGTACGTCGCGTAGCAAAATAACGGAAGATGCGCCCTAATTGGAAACAAAAACTCGGTCAATTTTCGATATTCCAAGACTTGATTAGAGTCAACCTAACTACTCTTCGATAAAAGAGAGAGAAAAAGAGAGAAAGAGAGAAACAGATACACAGAAAAAGAGAGAAACAGACACACAGAAAAAGATATTGATATTTTTTAATAACTTCTCGTCGATCTGTTTTAATTCGTCTTAACAAAAGGGTGAGGGTAATCACGGTTCGTTAACGATTGCGTCACTAAAACAGAATGATTTCTCGTTAAACTTACTCGTCTCTAGTTGTTAGTTGCTATTCAATATGATATCATTTCGCTGCTATCATAAATCAATCTGTTTTTCCTATCAATAATAAAACGAAGCTTATTATTCTTCTTCTTCTTCTTTTTTCTCGTTTTTATCCTCGTTCTCTCTCTCTCTCTCTCTTCTCTTTTTGTTGATCTCTTCTTTTTATTATTATTATTATTTTATTTCTTTTCTTTTGATCGTTACGGTGAGATTGCAAGCCCATTAAGGACAAAGGAATGGGGTGAAATGATAGCAATTTTCCGACCGATCAATTGCAATCTCGATTGTTACGGTTTATTAACTATTTGTGGTATTTTACATTTAGATAGGAGAGATCTCTTCTATCTCGGTTATATGAGAGCGCGACGGTCAAAGATTTAATATCTCATATCACAAGATACGAATCACCATATATATATATATATATATATATATGTATATGTATATGTATATGAGTGTATGCACCATGGCATGCATATTCGCGGCTAACAGTCAATATCCGATACGGATCGGTTAAGTTTTAAATTCGCCACCGATACGGATCATTAGAAAAATGTAGGGTTTCAAACCGACACCCCATCCCGTTTTTTTTTTTACTCCTCTTCTTCTCTTCCTCATCCTCCTCCTCTTCACTCTTTCGTATCCTACAATATTGGCAAGAAAAATCGTTTCACAGAAGAGAACTACCGATTGAATCAAGCTCGTTAAAGTGGAAATAAAAATCAGTTTAATTAGGAAAGAAACATGCGGGTTGGTTCGACTTGAAAAAAAAAAAAAAAAAAAAAAATACCGCGTGAAACAAACTGGCGGACGGATGAAGCACGAAGGAAATAATAATTCGAGCTTGCATTTTTGTTTCTATCCATCCCGCAAGATACCTCGTTTATTTATTTATTTATTTATTTTCCTTTTCTTTTTTCTTTTCCTTCTTTTTTTTTTTAATTCCTTTTCATTTCGTTTTTGTATGATATTTTTTTTTGTTTTTTTTCTTTCAAACGTTTCAGCATACGTAGGATACTCGAAATCTTTCACGGTGGAAATAAAACGTACGTATGCCGTAGAAAAAGTCTTTTTATTCTGTTTTTTTTTTCTTTTTTTTTTTCTTTTTTTTAATTGAACCAGTATATTCGCTATAGTATGTGTACATATTATGCAGATACACTACCGACCAAAAGCTTGGAATCGTTTACCGATTTTAATAGAGAAATCGAATAACACCGATAAATATTAAAAATGATCTATCAGTAATACTAACAAGTTGCATTAGGTTTTAAAAGATTTCAGCATTTTACTAATATATAATCATCTCGTACAGTTTATACGCCTGACTTTACAATTATACACCTGATTTTATACAATTTATTGTGTTTAATTAATTATTATTTAATTTTTATGTTAATTTATATGATTTTGTACAATTTATACATCTGACTTTAAGACAGGTGCTTTTCCTATTAACATCATCTTTGATAACTTCTACTAAAAAAGCATAGAAAAATATTCGATTAAAAATACTCGAAAAACAAATTGTCAGGATGTTCAGAATATTTCCGTTTGTCACAGTAAAGATAAAATTTATTTAAAGAATTTAAACGACAAAATATTTATTTATCAAAAATAATAATAATAATACGAAACTAAAAACATAATACTAATTATGAATTTTAGAAGAGAATTTAAACGACAAAAAATTTATTTATCAAAAATAATAATAATACGAAACTAAAAACATAATACTAATTATGAAAGAAATTAATCTACCTCGAGTTATCACAAAAAAAAAGAAGAACGTATCATAGTTTTCTTATAAAAATCCGGTATCGTTGAAATTAAGTATCGTATAGAAAAATTTTGGCCGATAGTGTATACACCTCTGCATAGGTAGGAGAAAAAAAATAGCAAGGAGATAGAAAAAGAGAGAAAAAAAAAAGTATATAGCGTATAATTATTTACCATATCGTTGTTCGATGTATCATCGAAGCCAACAAGGACGATCCGCAATGGAACGACGACGAGCTTTCTCTGTCCTTTCTCTCTCTCTCTCTCATACTCTCTCGTTCTCTCATTCTGTATCCTCACACGAGAACCCGAGGTCGGGACTAGGTTCCGTTGAAATTCTGTGTTACGCGAGCGACGTCCAATAATGAAAATCGATTACCCATCGGTGCTTGTGCTTACACCGGTGCACGTCAAAAGCTCATATATGTATGTACATGTATTGATATATATGTTTATATAAATGTCTGTACAGTTGGCACGTATAGTTACCATCTAGACAACGACGATCACTATTATAACACGTCAGAGTATATGTTAGCCGATACGCGCACGCGTGAACGTTAATCACCTGGATTTTCGGTACTAGAACTTCATCCAGTGTAGTCTTCGAAACACGCATATATTACTTGATTCATAAGGGCTCGTTATAAGTAAGGAGTTTAGTACTAAATTATGGCATTTACATATTATGTGTGTATATATATTTGATAAATATGAGATTTAGTTATATACGAGAACACACCTCATTCTCCTTTGTTATTTTATAACTAACAGTGAGAAATTTATTATATTGTTATTATGATTTTTATTATACGAATAGGTTTTTTAATTTAGAATTTTTCGTTGGATTTTATTTTATATTTGATTAATTGATTAATGGGTGTTGTTATATAAATAAGAAGATTGTATTGAAATATAATGATAATTATTATCATGATAATATTTGATATTCTTAATTTTATGATTTTGTATAGATACGTGTCGTAAATAAAAAATTTAATAAAATCCTATGATATTTATTTTAAATACGATAATTTGTTATAAAAATTCCAAGTTTATGTTGCAATAAAATAATAATTTTAATCAAAATAATATTTGATATTCTTAATTTTATGATTTTGTATAGATAGGTGTCGTTGTTAATAAGAAATTTAATAAAATGCTATGATATTTATTTCAAATACGATAATTTGTTATAAAAATTCCAAGTTATACTAATTTCCATAGCTACTCGTTCGATTCATAAATAAATCCAATTTACAGATAAACACAATACTTATGAATTCGTTTAGTAACACCAATCATAATAACTTTATGATAATTAAAATCACCGGGCATAAAAATAAATTTCCAAAAGACAAATTTGTGTAATCTGAAGAAATCTTTTTACTTTAGTGAGAAAGCTAAATCAAACTCGTTTTTTTTTTGTTTTTTTGCTTTTATTTTACATAAATGATGAAATTTATTACAATCGAATGAAGTTTCTTATGAGTATATTTTGTATTTAGAATTTTTAATGCTATTTTATGTTCTTTTGATTGATTCATGAATGTGTGGTTATAAATAAGAAGTTTATGTTGCAATAAAAATCAAAATAATATTTTGCATTGATACATGTCGTTGTTAATAAGAAATTTAATAAAATGCTATGATATTTATTGCAAATACGATAATTTATTATAAAAATTCCAAGTTATACTAATTTCCATAACTATTCGTTCGATTCAGAAACAAATCCAATTTACAGATAAAACACAATACTTATGAATTCGTTTAGTAACACCAATCATAATAATTTTTTGACAATTTTATGATAATTAAAATCACCGGGGATAAAAAATAAATTTCCAAAAGGCACAAATTTGTAATCTGAAGTAATATCGTCACTTTAGCGAGAAAGCTAACATAAGCCGTGCTCGTAAATGGAGCATGTCAAAGATGATAGACACTTTGGATGAATCTTTTTAGTAAAATGTTAAAGTTAGAAAAGAGAAAAGCGTGAGATTTTTGGGTGAGAGGAAAAAAAAAGAGAAAGAAAGAAAGAAAGAAAGAAAAAAAAAGAAAAAAAGAAAGAAAGAAAACAAAGAAAAGCAAAACGTTTACGACGTATTCGCGAAAGGCGTGTCGAGATTTTTGAAGCTCGGTAAGAAAACGTCGCCGGTGCTTCGACGAGCCGTAAAATTCTCAACTTTAAGAACGCTGGCAGGAAGAAAATCAATTAGGCTGCCTTCGACAGTCACGTCGCCATGATTCAGGAAGCCAATAAATCTGAGTGGTGCGCGACATCAGCACCTCGAGACTTTTAAAAGCGGGATACTATCGTCTGAGTACTACTACGTTCCTTTCTTCCTTCTTCTTTTCTTCCATCCTTCACACTCATTTCCGTTTCCTGTACGTTTCATTGAACTGCACGGTTCATGCTATCGAACTTGTAATGAGCTAAATAGAAGGAAGAACCCGAACCAAACGAAATAGATAGAAAAGTGTACTATTTATATGGTTCGTTAGAAATATTGATTCTAACAAGAATTCACTTTTATTTATTATTAATTGATCTTTTTCTTTTTATTCTTCTTCTTCTTCTTCTTTAGATTTCTTTAGATTTCTTTTCGATGTAAGAGTTAATTAAATTGTACAAATATATATATGTATGTGTGTGTGTGTGTGTGTGTGTGTGTGTGTGTAATGATTTAATCAAAATGTTCATCATTTTATCAACTTCAATGTTAAAATGAAATTACTAATATAAATAATTAGACATTTCAATAATTAATAATAATAACAGAGTTAGCGAATAATAATGAAAAATTATTTATACGCGTTGTTATTTATAAAATCTGAAAATATTATACTTTTAATGCGTACCTGTTGATCGTAAAAAAACATTACGAAAAAGATAGCCTATAATTATATTAGCATAAAATCGAACCGATAAGGTTATCTGTCGGATTAACACTCTGCTATCATTCATTTAACTTTTTTACTTAATACATATTTCAATTATAACAGATTACAGTGTGGTATGAATATTCAGGCGAGACTTCTTTTTTTTTTCAATTCATTCATACGATCTCCAAATATTCGAAAAAAAAAAATCTACACTTTTCATCGTATCGTTCGAAATGAGCGAAAATAATTCTGAACAAAAAGAAAAAAAAATATTTAATTAAACGAGAAAATCTTTAAACAATTGATTCTCGTTGAAAATCGTAAACTCATTACGAGCTAAATGTGTTCTCGTAAAATCAATTGTTACACGTTGTTAATATTGTTTCAAAAAAAAAAAAAGTATTATAATAATCCGATTAATAATAAATTTCGTATAAAATAAAAATGCACGTAGAGATTGAAGGACGTAACACATAATAACGACTTTTGACCTCGTTACATTTCGACGAATTCAGAGGGAAAAATTGGAGTCTTGCTTTCTACGTTGAACGCAAGCGCAAGAAGTTTTTTGTGGTGTGGGTATTGCGCACGATTATAAGTAGAGTTTTTAAGCTGTTACACACATACATGAAAGGACGACGACGACTTAGACGACGACGACCTATCACATTTAACGAAACTATGTCGGTGCACATTCCTGGACAGTAATGACTTTCCAGTTGGCGTAGAACTAGTTATGCTAAAACTGGTCAGGACTGACTAAGTAAATCGAAAAAAATAAACAGATAAATTTAACGATTTGATAGGTTGATCTATAAAATCATTTAGAATTTTGTCTATATATATTAAATTATTATATAATGTTATTTATTATATATGTTATTTATTATATAGATGTATAATTATATACAAAATTATATATATATATATATAAAATATATATATAACACAATATATATATATGTGAGATGCGAGCACCACTAAGCCAGGCCTAAATGGGCATTCTGAGGAGATTAGACGGTAGGCCCTGGATAGCTCAATGGTTAAAAAACAGTCGTCCCCTCCGGAAATCGAAAGATCCGGGTTCGAGTCCTCCCGGTCCAGTCAGTTCAACGCCCAATTTTTTCACGAATCCTACATATGTATACATATATATTTAGAACATATTTTGAATATATATATATAAAAACGCGATGCATTTCTTGATTGAACATTTTCCAATTGCATCGAAATAATTGTGAGTATAAATAAGTTGCATAAAAAAAAAAAATTAAACGAATCGAAATACCGATCTAATCAATCCGACGAACTTTCACTATAATTACTTAGCTAATCCCCGCGGAGAGTAAATGGTCTGGGGGATTTAAAAAGAAAAAAAGAAAAAAGAAAGAAAAAAAAAATGAATCACATTCTTTAAAAAGCATTTTCGTGTCTAACGTACTTCGAAAGAAGGCCATCATTTTTCTTCCCTTCCTTCTCTTTCCTTTCTGGTCAATCCATAACTTTTTACTTAATGCATATATGTCTTATGACGTAAAAAAAACTTCGCAGATTAAAGTACAGAAAAATTTCTTCGAGAAGTTTCATCATTGACTTCGGACCGTCGATCTTGAAGAAGTTTTTAACGATTCTTCAACTCCGCTTCTCGGTATAGAAAATTCAACTGAAATGAGAAGAGTGCTTAGGGCTCGCCCCCAGTCAATTACTATTCTTAAATTATCTAATGAATTTGTCTATTACTCGACCGTGATATTAATCAGTCACAGAACATAATTTTACTTTAATAAAACAAAATTTAAATAATATTTATTCATTTATTCTCAATAACTCATCTTTTTTACTAAAGTTTTCATGTCTTACAATTAAATGTAGTTGAAAATCAAATAAAGGTTTAAATAATAAATTACAATCAAATTTTTATGTGTAATATTAAAAAAAACAATATTTACAATTAAAATTATCGTTAAAATTGGATGAAAACAAATTCAATGAAATTGAATACAGAAAAGATTAACACTAAACACCCACAGACATTGAACGCGAATAATACTCAAATTTGCTATCATAAATCAACATAAATAACGAATTACTTCTAATTATAATTATCGCAAAGTCAAACGAGGAAAAATCAATGATACAGTGAATAATAGAATTTTCAATTTAAAAATTAAAATACAATAATTTCACCCTCATGGTGTTTAGTTTTAAACTGTACGACGTAGCGGATAAACTATCATTTTCATTGTATCCGATTATCTGCTGTAATCCTCGGTACTGCAACCTTAAATTATATTTTCCAATTTAAATAATCGCCCGCGATGATTATAATACGAACTCGATATATTGTATGCTTTAATAAAAACTATCGAAAGAAACACATGAACAGGTTGACGTTTTAGTAACGGGCGGCGAGGGGGAGGGGGAGGGGTGGAGAAGGATAGGCAAGAAACGGAAAAGAAACGATTCGTTCAACTTCTTACTTCGTCTTTTGAGACTTTGTTTTGAAGTGGGTTTCCGACGAACAAAAAAAAAGAAAAAGAAAAAGAAAAAGAAAAAGAAAAGAGAGGAAAGAAAGGGGAAAGAGAAAAGCTAAGTGGAAGGATGATTTAACCAATATAAGCCGAAAAGTGTAGTTTCTTCTACGAGTGTCTCCTTCATTCCCTTCATTTTCTTCATTTTCTTCATTTTCATCGTTTTCATCGACCTCTTCCTTCTCTCTATTTTTCTCTCTCTCTCTTTCTCTCTTATTCTTTATATTTTTCTTCTCCTCTTTCCCTCTTTGCCACTTTCCCGAGGTCAAAAGAACCGAAAATTAATTGCCTTAACGTGGTTTCTTTTTCCCAGGGAAAATGTTTTCGTACTACTGGGACATTGTAATTATTTCTCTTTCTATCTTTCTCTACTTGCACTTCCTCTTTTTCTTCTTCTTCTTAGTTTCCTTCTCTCTGAACTTCCTCTATCTCTTTTCCTACGACATTATGCAGGGTGTTTCATTTTTACATCGTCGAAAAACGTCACAGCATATTCCTCGATTAAAAATAGGAAAAACGTATTGCATAAAATATGTAGAATTGTGCGCGTGTTCTCTTAGAAAATTTGTAGAAAAATATTAAGATGATAAACAAGTGGATTCTGAAATATTTTTGTACTTATGCAACATAGTAATTATTTTTCTTTCTTGATACTCTTCTTCTTCTTCTTCTTTTTCTCTCATTATTTCTCTAGAAAGATATGGTCGTAAAGGTTTTATATTACAAAATTAGATGAAAATTATTAATAATTATATTCTCATAGATTAATACATTATAGAATCAAACAAAAACTAAGTCATTTACAATGTTGATATCTTTGTTTTAATATTATAATAATCTACACGATTAAGAATTTTATTTAATAATATTATCGAATATTTTTGTGTTTGTATAAATATTTCAAGAATTCATACAATTTACCAGCATAATAATTCCACAGAAAAATATTAATTTTAATATGCTTATATTATTATTATATTTTACTACACACTATAATCGATATTATGACGAAGGTTTCACGATACAAATAGAGCGAGGAATCATCTCTATCATTATCAAAATATCATCTATGCTAACCAACGTAATCTCACAAACTTAACATATCACATTAGCATGAATAAATAATATTTAAAAAATAGAAAACAAAAAACAGATAAAAATGATGGTGAAAAATAAAATAAAAGAATCATCATAGTATATTCAATTCGATAATATTCATGTACAAATATTTGTTGTGATAAAAATGAAACACCGTGTAGATTGATAGAGAAGGATCAGAATGGAAATTGCAGGCAAGGTCGTGACTCTTGTTAAAGTACCAGGGTGGTAATCGTTTGAAGCGTATTTTCATTAGGAAGACAATTTGAATCGGCCAGTTGATACGATATCAAGCGGAATATTATCTATTTTACCTATTTTACGAGAGCACATCCATCTCCATATTGTGTTACATGAATATTCAAGAGGGCACGATATAGATTGCGTCAAGCGTTCGCGTAAATTTTTGATATATACACTTCATCTAACGCGTGATAAAACCGGCCACCATAGCCCGTCAGCTTCATGAATATCTATTATCCTTTATTTATATTTGCCCATTAGACGTAGCTATTATATCATATTCGGCACTCCTAGGTTACACTAGTAGTAGTCAACGACAACGAGATGCTAGCTAGAACCATCGAGGTCACTATTTTACGATCATCGATAATGACTGTGTTGCACCGTTTTCATCGTCAAACTTCCTCTCCACGTCATTCCACAAAGCGCATAATACACGTGCCATACTGAAATTTGTATTACTACCTCTAACAGAGTTTAACCTATTAGATCGAAAAGGTTTAGTTTAAATTTTAGTTAAAACTTGAATACGTTAAGTTTTCATTCAATTGTACGGAATAGTTCATTCGTTTTTTTGCAATGATTAGTGAAAGACAATTATTTGTTTTCGTATCTTGAATCCAAGATTTTGTTCAATGATTTGGAATCGTTGAGTTTTATTGATTCAACTTTTCAACTATTTTTAATAATTAATTTTTAATAATTAATTTTTAATAATTAATTTTAGTTAAAACTTTAATACGTTCAAGTTTTCATTCAATTGTACGGAATAGTTCATTCGTTTTTTTGCAATGATTAGTGAAAGACAATTATTTGTTTTCGTATCTTGAATCCAAGATTTTGTTCAAATTCGGAAAAATAATTTTGATACTCGGATCTATCTGATATATCCTTTTTGTTTTCCTTGTATTGCATTATTACACATTATTATTACACATTAACATTGTTGATGCGACCGATGCCTTAATCGGTACTCCAGTGGATAGTAGTGAATCGAAAAATGCCCTTACGAGTGATATCGAGATTCCTTATTAATGGGAAGGAGGATAGGAAAATAAAGAACACAATAACAACTTTATTTGAGCCCAATCAGTACTAAAAAGTACGCTTTATTTGGCTCGTCAGGGAAAAGCCTTTCGGCATAAAAACCCTGGTTGAAAACGATGAAGAAGAATCCACAAATCCGGATAATTCTGGCCAAGTGCAGGACGCCTTTGTCCCTTGTCGTTGGCCGAACTTAGATGATATGGTATTACGCAATACAAAGAATTCTCCTTGAAGTAGTTCTCGCAAGTCTCAGCTAGATGAATCTCGAGCGATGAATCCAGAGTGACAACCGGCGCAAAAACGCGCTGGCTTTTATACCAAAAGGCGATGCAATGCTGCACCAATCACCGAAAAGTCCGAGCGTAACGCGGCTGTCGATACATATGATTGGCGTGATAAATGTAGTGGGAGAACGCGAGCTAGAATAAAGAAAGAGCCCTTGCAGGCATCTTAGCGCTACCGTGGTTACCACTAAAAACAACGATATCGCTTTGTCGCACGCGTCTAACGCTTTGGCAGGGCCGTACGCGCCTAGGTGCTTCGCCCTACTCACTCGTTGCGTGGGATACGCAACAAACATATTGATTATGATTTTTTGTTTGTAAAATGATTTTTAAAAAACAATTACTTTACAAATCGAAACACTAGAAAGTGTCTACATTATGTTTGAAATGTTGTGTGCTAGAATCTAAAATGATTTTAAAGTACAGTAATACATGTGTACAATGGAAAAATCTTATTAAGAGATAAAAAATACAAAATTTATCTTAAACTTTATCTTGGGAATTTTATTAAATATTTTTTAATATTCTCACGTTGACTTTTTTTCGATAACTTATACAGTACGACCAGTTTAATAATTTTCCATCAAAATATCAACACTATTTTATTTGTTTTATTCTTATGAAGAATAAATAAACTAAAATATAAAAATCATCAAAAATTTTATCATTTTAAACTTTACTTTCCAATCCCATAGTTCTTCTTATCTCTTGTCAAATGATATTCCAAATATCTTTTATTTTATCTTTAATAATTTTCCATCAAAACATCAACACTGTTTTATTTGTTTTATTCTTGAAAAGAATAAATAACTGAAAATATAAAAATCATCAAAAATTTGATCATTTTAGACTTTACTTTCCAATCCCATAGTTCTTCTTATCTCTCGTCAAATGATATTCCAAATATCTTTTATTTTATCTTTAATAATTTTCCATCAAAATATCAACACTACTTTATTTGTTTTATTCTTATGAAGAATAAATAAACTAAAATATAAAAATCATCAAAAATTTGATCATTTTAAACTTTACTTTCCAATCCCATAGTTCTTCTTATCTCTCATCACATGATATTCCAAATACATTTTATTTACATATCAACGCAGTATAAGAAGAATAAATTCTTCGAATAGAACATAAATACACACAAAGCTACGATTACATATATTTATCGATAAATTTAGACTATCTCAGGAAACTAACATGATTTTGTAGATGGTATTCTCGCATAGGGGAACATCGAAGCAGCTATTGGCTGGTTTCAAAGAGCCACACAAAGGTAGAGAAAGAGAAAGAGAAAGAGAAAGACATATCACATGCACGTACACACGCGTATAAACAGAGAAGAGAGAATCACGGATCGCGATTTGGACGTTGTCGGTCGACCGGAAATAGCCGATATCCACGTCAATGTAAAACTCGTAATTCACGAAGGTTTCCAACGTTTCAGGGTTCGTGGAGAGACAGAAAGACGCGTTCGTATTCGATGTTCTCGTTCATATATAAATGCACATGTGTAAATATGTGTGAGTATATACATGTATAAATATGTGTGAGTATATAAATATATAAATATGTGTGAGTATATATATGTGTGTTTGTGTGTATATATATATATGTATTTGTATGAGTGATTTCCCAGGACCTTTGCATGGAAGATATTCGTGCGCGTCGACGTATCGATAGCATTGGCGCGTTCATCCGTTTCAAGTCAAAAAGTTTAGCTGGCCCGTACGGTCGAAGAGAGAACAGCAATGGTAGTATAGGAAGGATCTCAATGGTAGAGACTTGTATATCGATCTATCGTTTCCCCTTCGTTCACGTCGTACCTCTTTTAACGTCTAGAGAAGATCGTAAGTCTTTCTGGACTAACGTGTTATCGATTTCTGACCGATTCGAATCGTTCAACCGTGTGTTTTAGAACGAACGAACAAAAGGAATGGAATTTCCTTTCGATCGATCTTTTACAATTGAAAATTGTTACAATTTAGCGTTTAAAATCGTTCCTAATGGTTTAATACTCGCTCTCCCTCGATTATTCGATTATTCGATATTATTCGATATTATTCGATATTATTCGGAAATTGTGCACACACACAGACGTATGCACGCATACTAGTACTCGTTCGTTCGTTGATTCGTTCGAGAGTAACCTAACGTAAGTAATGGCAGTACGTTCTCCAAGTTGTGTTCTTGGTAAGGGTAAATGTAATGGAAATCGCTGACTTCGAGGACGGAAAATACTTTGTGCCCGAGGATAAAGTGGCCCTCTTCCGCGACGCAATTAAGTCGCGTGGCAGAAATGGCCGAGAAGCATTAGCTTTATTCTCATCTACTTTCTTAGATTTATTAGTTTTAAGAGTGGAATACGAGTAACCTTTAATTCTACTTCACTCTAGAAAATAAACTTATGTATATGTATATATATATGTATATGTATGTATACATGTATTCCAAAACTAGATGTGTAATTTACTAATTACTTTGTTATAACACGAACGGTTATTGCTATTCTTCGTTTCACTTTACGAGAATAATAATTGTAAGTATTATATTTTTGTTCAATTATTATTTAAACAAATTTCAATCGTCAAAGTGTATTACTTTTATCCACCAAAATTATCGGTGAAACGATCAAATCCAGTTTCTATAATTATACCAAAAAGAAAAAAAGAATAATGTGTTATTAGTATCACGTGCTTGTAAATTTATTATAAAAATATTATTTTATATAAAAATTCTATTAATCTTTCAATGAAATTCGTTTAATAGCTTTGTTTGATATTATTTTTGATTACAAATTTTCGTAGAGATTACTTGAAAAAAAAAGAAAAAAAAACAAAAATGACTGTTCATATCATCGATGATGATGGACGAATAAAAGAGGTCAATTTCATACATGCGGTACAACGGGCATTTAATTAACCAATCGGTAACCGCAATACGCTATCTCTATCGCTTTGTTGCAAAAGGTAAATAGACGTGGAGGACAGAAAAGAAATGCCGAGTAATTCGTTTCGCAAAGCGGAAGCAACATGACAATTCGTTACCGGTAGATACGCCCGTCAACCTGTTTTTTTACGGTTCGATAGAGTAATTCCGGCGTCCGATGACAGAAACCGATATTTGCGGTTAGTCGTTAAATTCTACGATACTTTGAATTCCGTCGAAGTGTTTCCATCGATATTTTATGATTTATTATTTGTTTTTATACTGATAGAAAGATATACATCTGCAGAAATACGCGTTGCACCCTAAAACCGCGATATAGATTAAACCACCCCCCTCCCCCTCCCTCCAACCCCCACCCTACCCATCCCAAATTATTTCTTATATCTATTATCAATCGCAACGTTATTTTATAATATGTGATAGCTTCGTTTACTTTTATTTGAAATACACTGAATTTGATCGTTTCAATCCTATCACTTGCGAATTTTTCTTCTCAAATCAATTTACCGACATTTTATGAATTTCTATTGATATCATATACGCACAAAATAACAGTTCTTTGACAAATTTAACAATGGATATATAATAACTTAAATACTTAAATAATAAAACAATATTTATAATTATTATTTTAGTAAAGTGAAATGATAAATAGCAATAAAATTGAATGGGAAATTGAAAAGCGTTATATGTAATCAATTATTTCAAAAATGTAATTGAAATAATAATCCATCATATAAATTGTATTAATTTTGATATTTCATCGCAGTGAACAGTTTAATTTGCGGAAACGTTTGAAATGGTGCGTGCAGGAAATTTTAGATTTTTTCTTCTTCTTCTACGAGTGAAGTGGAAGGGGGAAATAGTTTAAATACATCTGCTAGATTTGTTGCGAAAATATTTGCTATGTCTATTGGTTTTTATATTATATTATTGTTTGGTTTTTGTGTTTCAAGACTATATAGAACATTGAATTAATAAAATGAAATAATTTTGTGTATTTGATGATTGCCTATGTTTACGATTTCGTACCGAAGCTCTTGAAATTCGTCTTTTAGGTTTACAATATCAACAGAATGATGAACATCGTGTTGAACAACACGAAACGACCGTTTTTATTTCAATTGAAACGTACGAAAGCAAGCATTCGATGACAGTGAAATTAGTTTACAATGAAACTAGTTTACGTTGATTTAAAACTAAAAAATAAAAGAGAATAGCCAATAATGAACTACAACCAGAAACTCGTTTTAAATCATATAACAGATATGACAAATATATTTCGAATGAATTTAATATTTACAAAATTATTATAACATAATTATACGTCGTTGTTTATTTGATCGATGTATATATATGTATGCATTTAATAAATAAAACAATTTTGTAATGTTTTTTCACGATCTATTATATATCATTAGAAAATTAAAATTGTTATTAAAAAGTAATTGATTTTAAATTGAAATATTATTAAATATTTACACACATATATATAAATACATACATCTTTTTTTCTTTATGTATTTTATTTTTTAAATGCACGTTATAAATCTTAATATTATTTGACCATTTCATTCAGTATCTAACTATATGTGATTATCATAATACTTGTATTTGCAGCATCTCTATTTGATGAACGGGCTACAAAATTTCCCGTGAAATCTGAAATACATTTTTTAGAAAAAATAAAAAGAAACCTGATTTTTTTCCAATACATACAAATGTATATGAAATAATTGTAAATTTTTGTTTTGTTTCATTGACAATTTACTTACCGCTGAAAGAATTTCCGTGTAATACTGCTACACCGTAAACTGGAAATAAATGTAAACCGGGAAAAGTTTCTTGAAATATATTTATATCTAACGTATAAAATTTAGCGAGACGCGGAGTGTTGACGTGCATGAGTGCTACCGAATACGTTCTTAATCTTATATTTTCTTTAAAAATTCTTAATTTCTCTTTGACTTTCGTTTCTGAATCGTCATCATTGGTCAACAATTCAGTCCAGACTTCCATGAAAGGACTGTTTATGAGAATAACTGAATACTCCGTTTCAACGCAACAAAACTCTTTCTTATAAATAGTTTGACATACCGAGAGTGCATCTATAATACCACCCCAAATACCACATATTTTATTTTGTGGAAACCTACGGTAAGAAAAAACTTCGAAATTATTTCTAAATACCAATGAACAAAAATACCAAAAAAAAAAACAAATACGTTACCATTCGCTTAAAACTTGAACGAATTCTAGAAGGTTGATAACGCTATATTTTTTGCAAAATATAATCAAACAGGTATTCGTAAAACCGTCGAATTCGAAATACGGTATAAGTTTGTATCTTAAAAACTTGACATCTCTAATGTTGGTTCCACAATTAAAACGTATCTCTTGGCAAAACATTCCCTCCGTAAATAATCGTTGAATAAATGTGAATGTTGTTGATCTTGTCTTAAATGTTTTAGGAAAATATAGGCTGCATAGGATATTTTCATTGAATTTATTTATCACAAATCTATTTTCCAAATGTAATGTGTAGCTGCCAGGTGGTAAAAGTAAGCAGTTACAATCTTAAGAAAAAAAAAAAAGAAAAGAAAAGAAAATAAAAAAAAAAATAAAAAACATAATGCTTCAAAAATACTATTAATTATTATAAATATAATTATAATAATATATATATATTTAATAATAGTCTTGTGTTACTTTTAAAATTTGGGCCTCGAGTATCGTTACTGAAAAAATTTGTAAACAACATCTATTATCGTAATGAGAAATAATGTTTTCTTTTTCTCTAAACCACTCATCAGGAACATTCGTTCTCTGTTTGCTTTTTAGAACACATATAGGACCTCTCAAAAACTTTTCATTTTTTACAAGTATGTCCCAAGATCTATGAATATAAAAAAAAATTATAAATGTAAGTACATCTCTATGACAAAAACAATTATCAATTTATACGATTAGCATTATTAATAATTAACATTTTCTAAAAGAAAATACATATGTATATTGTAAATATTTGATTTGACAATGTTACCTGCTAACAGTAGCAACCCTATCAAGCTCATTATCATCCAAATACTTAAAAACATTACCCCAAACCTCGTTTTCTGAGGATATTGGCATTTTTCAAATATTATCAACGATAATTCGTTCTAAAACACGCTATTTCAAGTATTTTATGACAATAAGCGTTATTGTTTGATAGCGTGAAATAAAGTACACCTCTAAAAATCCAAACACTGGATTTATTTCTTCTTATTAATGTCAATTGTTTTCTTCGTGGTCGATTATCCTGAAATCGCGTAAATATTATTCATTTTTACGACTTTTGTTTTATTGTAGAAGATTCTATTTTTTTTACTACATCTTATTTATTAATTATATTCAATAAAATAATAAACTTGTATGTGTGAGGTAATAGATTTGAAATATTCAAACTGACAATTTAAATGTATGAAAATAACGTGAAAAAAGACGTTACATTATTCGAATAATATTATTTATCAAACATTTGTAATCATTTTGTAAAAATATTTATTCCACTTTAACCATATTTAATTCTTCAATAATATACTTGACCCCCCCCCTCCGTGTCTATTTTTTAACATAATTTGTAAATTTATATTTCGCAATAATGTAACATTTTTATAATTTGAAAGAAACTTATATTTGTATATAATTTTTCGTGAATTTTACTTACAAGAAACAGTTTTTGTACCATAGATTAATTTAAAAGAGTTTTCCTTAAATTCCAAACGTCCATTTCGATATCAAGCGAGCTTTCTAACACAGACTGAGACAAAAGTTATGAAGAATAAATCTAAAACTGGCTTTTCTTCGCGATTTTAAAATGTATTAGGCTCGTTGATATGTAAACTCAAATACTGTAAGACGATTAGTTCGAAAATATATCCAAATATAGATTTATGAAGAATATTACGTAGTACGCTAACAATCCACTGTGTGTCGTCTGTGGAATCGTGTATGAAACGATTATACGAATCCAATCTTTCATAACATAATCAAAAACCATACAACGTTAGCAAATCTCAATGATATAACATAATCAATCGTACTGTAAACCAAACTGTGACAATAAACAGAAAATATAAATATTTGTCAGCTGTCAATTTTGAAAAGCATAACAGAATTATCAGTTTAAGTATAATATAACGTTAATTATATAATATAACGTTAATTATATAATAACAAAAATATATTAATTGTGAATTTTTCTTTTTCATAATTTTCTATTCTACACACAAATTTATCTTATATATATACATGTAATATAATATTTTAATGAATATAATAAAATATAATAATATACAGATATTAATAATAATAGAAATAAACAATAGGAAACTTGTTCTCGTTTCGTTTGATCATCTGTTCGTAGTGTTTACTTTTCTTCGTTTTTTTCGTCTATGACTCGATTATCCCCTCTTTTTTCTTCTTCGTTTCTTCTATTCTTCTATTATCTATTCGTCTAGATTCATTTACTTTTGTCTAACGTTTACTTTTATCGTCTAAATTCGACTGTGTTCGTCTAACAAATATCGTCTACTGCATTCTTCTACTGCATTCGTCTACTGCATTCGTCTACTGCATTCGTCTACTGCATTCGTCTACTGCATTAATCTACTGCATTCGTCTAACAACCATTGTTTATTGCATTCGTCTAGGAACTATCGTTTACTATTTTACAGCGTTTAACATCTTTGTTGTCTTTCTTAATTTGTCAATTATGTGACATAATCTTTCACAAACCAAATTCATCAATTATTACACAAATCATTCGCACACATCAATACACAAATCATTCGCACACACACACTCATCGATTCTCTCTCTTTCAAACACATACATTCACACTCGTTTATTCTCAAATTTTGACGATGCAAGATTAAAGTTATTACAAGAATATAAAATGGTTAAAATTCATGAACAAGAATTATCCGCGATAGACGACAAGATACGACATATAAAATGTCGAGTAAACTATCTCATCTAGATAAATAGTTTCGAGTTCTTCTACTTCCTGCTTCGAGTTCAATTTATATCCAATTTTCCAGGTCGATGTCACCTGAGATTCATCCGGCTTTTGAGCGGCTATCCCTTTTGAACAAACCGAGTTCTCATTTGCCTGTTTATTAACACTGACCGTTGTAGATGTCACATGAAAGTTTTAAACATCAAAGTAATCTTAACGTCAAGCTCGAAGGATCTTGCATTTAAGCTCGGATCGCATTGGCATGAATTTATGCATCTCTCCTGTAAAACCAAGCATATTTACATAAAACGAATTAATTTATAACGTAACTTTAATGATAACACAATAATTAATAATACACGGATATTATATACGTCACGAGTTAAAACGTGCATAACGAAAGAACGAAATGAAATAGTCGAAATATATTACGCTGTTTAAAAATAGGCCAAACATTTTTCTTTTGATATCAAAAAGCAACGTCAATTTTGTTGAAGTTCAAACGATTCGGTAAGAATGTCATTTTACGAGATCTAATCGAAAAAAAAAAAGACAAAAATATTATTTCGTCGAAACTTTCGAGGGTGGTGAAAACATCGAGCAACGTCGAGTTCGTATTCGATCAAAGAATCAAATCGAGAGAAAGAAAAAACATGAAAAAGAGAAGATAAGAGAGAGAGAGAGAGAGTTGATAAAACGAGATAAGGAATAAAAAAAGGAAATAAAAGAGAAGAGGAATATATAGGACATTGATAATTAGTCCGAGATTCGTGCTTGAGAAAGAGAGAAAAAGAGAGAAAAAGAGAGAGAGAGAAAATTCAGGTAAGTTAAGTTATACGTTTTCCTACCGGTCGTCAATAACCATCGAAGTTGCGAAACAACCGTAACACAAAAGGTAGAATTAATTAGGATAGGACGATCACCGGTTTGGTGAAATCCCGCTGGCAACGGTCCAGTAAACAAGTAGGTATTGATTCAGATGGCAAAGGTAACGTGGCCTGTTGGGGGTGGGGAGGGTTGGGGGGAGACAGAGGTGGGGTAAAGAGAAAGAGAAAGAAGATGAAAAGAGGAAGAGGCGGTGGATGAGGTGGTAGAAGAGGTGATAGGGGTGTAGGAGGAGGAAGAGGAGATGATAGCAGTGGTGGTGGTGGTGGTGGTGGTGGTGGTGATGGGATGTAGGAGGGTGGATTAGGGTGGGGGTTCAACTCGCATTAACCGGCTGTCGTACGTATTTATCCCGAAATTTATATCCTTGTACATATGCGTCGGCATTTAAACACAGTGGCCAAGCGATGAAAGTTAAACGCGCGAAATACAACGCAGCGAAACGCTAGCGCGTGTCAATTAGTATTCAATTTATGGGCAAGCTCCGAAAAGCATTGGGGCGTAGCTGAACCATTCCCGGCGTTGGACATGCCGTTCTCGTTCCGTCCAGTTATCCTCTTCCGAAATAACGCAAGGGTGGGATCGGTATCGGTACCGTATGAATCTACCCGAACATACATGATGAAAAGTAAATAACGCAAATCACGAAACGCTATTGCTCCTACCCCCCACTCCTCCCTTCTTTTTTTTCCTATTGTTTATTCTCTCTCTCTCTCTTTCTCTTTCTCTTGTTCTATTTCGTTTTATTTTTGTTACCATTCCTATCCAGGATGGAAACATTCAATAGAAATATGATTGACTCTTTCTACTTGTATTTAGATCAACTCGTTCGCTCGTGCTCAAAATTCTTTGTTGAAATGAATTTTTGTGTTTATAAAATATTTATCTGATAATTTTATACGTTTGTGTATAAGGTTTACACTTTTGATTTATTTGATGTAATGAGATGAGATAGAATAAAATGATAAATATCTATGATTTAAACTAAAAATCAAACAACGAGTTGTTTTATATGTTACTTTTAAGCCTTCGTAATTAAAGAAAGAAAAAAAAATATCGTTGTACTCAATTCTTCGTTGTCGCGTCTTCTTTCGTCGTCTTTCACACACAAACACCGTCGTAAGAACAATCAAACATCAGAACGCATCAGAACGCATCATCACGCACATGACAAATAAAGAATAAAACTTTCTTAGCGATACTTATAAAGAAATCATCTATCAATAATTCTACAAACATTGATACACGCACACTTACTTGAATTTTCTCACAACCTCACACGTGTAAATAATTATTAAACCCTTTGAAAATTACGTACAACAGCGTGACTGTATAATAATTTTATTTAAACAAATTTATGAATATTTTTACACTCGCATTTATGAACGCAATCAATCAATCAATGGAATAATTACATAATCGTATAAAGTGATTAAATACGTTAGCAAAGAGAGATAACAATGGCTAATGATAACTTGTATCCTACTTTTTATTTTTCAAAGTAGAATTTTACGAAAGAACATTTTCAAAGAAACGTTTTCTTTCCTATATAAGTTTTTCCTTCTCAACCGTCCCTTTTTCTCTGTCACTCGAGTAGTAACTCTTTTTCTTCGTGAACATTTTCAAGAAGATCCGGACTGCTAGTTCGTTTAAAAGAGCACCGGCTTCTAAGACGAGGGAAGGTACATACATACATACACATACATACATACACACACATACATACATATATATCAAAGCGTAAATTTCTTGAATGGGGGTAGCACGCGCGCGCCACACGACTCCTCCTTATTTTCCGAAATTTTCTTCCTTTTAGCGAGTTGGACTAAACCCAAACTTCGTATTCGAGTCGTAGGAAGTAGTCTCCGGCCTAACTTCCGTTTCGCGGAGAGACGAACGATCTTCACCCGGGGAACGGATCATTCTCCCCCTCTTTCTACTTTGTCGCTGGACCGCGCCGGGTCGAGTCGAGTCGAGTCGAGTCGTGTCCTTCCATTTCCGCCCTTCTACTTTTTTCACCCCAAGTCCGATGACCTAGCCCTGTTCTCGTTTCTTTCTCTCACTCACTCTCTCTCCCACTCACTCACTCACTCTTTCTCATTCTCTCTCACTCCCTCTCATTCTTACTTCCATCTCATTCCTTTTTTCTTTCTTCTTTCTTCTTTCTTTTTCTTTTTCTTTTACTAAGAAACCTTTTCTAGCAGTGGCGCAGTAGCAAAGACACCGCCAGCCAGCCAGCCAGCCAGCCAGCCAGCCAACCAGCCAGCCATCCGGCCGAACTCGCGCTGAGCCCAAGCCAGCCGAACTTACTTATAACTTATGTTTTCGAGTGAACTTTGCTGGCACTGCGGAATTTTGAAACTTTGATATTCAATAACTCCACCTCCGGACCGGAGGAAGGATTCCTCATTTTTCGCTCTTTCAACGTAGAACGTCTTTCGTCTTTTCGTACTATTTTCATTCGGGTTACAGCATTCCTTATCTTCGTGTCTTCGTCTTATCCTTAGCAAGGTATCTCACGTCGTGGTCGGCTTCTTCTTAGATTCCATCTTTCGATCTAACGTAAGTCTTTTACCGTCATCGATACTCACGATTTTTGTATGGGGGAACAGAATCCAACCATTGGATATCATTCGTGTATTTCTTTCGAGTTGGGTGAGAAGAAGAAATTACATTTTCAACTTGGTAAATTTTATCTTCGAACATATCGACCATTTTATTGTTCTCTTTCTCTCTCTCTCTTTATATATTTTTCCAAACTCCTTTCGATGAAGGAAAAGAAGAGACACAATAGTTCGTCAGAACCCGCACGTAACCCGTGAGAGACGCTTTTCCCGGTGGTCTTGATCAAACAAAATTCGCACAATCGAGCGATATTAGCGACCTAAAGACCCTTTGCACTATCTCTCCCTCTCCCTCTCCCTCTTTTTCCCTCTCGTTTTCCCTTTTCTTCATTTTTCGAACCAAAGAAGAATTTTTCCGGGCCAAAGTTCCGACCAACACAAGTTCGATTTGACTTTTTTTTCTCCAGTCGTATTTAGGAGTAGTCGTAAAAATGAAGGGTTTTGTGTATAGGGTAACGTATAGATGTACATGTTATAGGTGCAAGTATATACAACGTTATACACTCAAGTAAGATTCGTGAAAAAATTGGGTCGAGGGACTGACTGAACCGGGACTCGAATCACGGATCTTTCACTTTTTGGGCGACTACTTTTTATCCATTGAGCTATCTCCAGGGCCCACCCTGTCCAATCCCTTCACGAATGCTAATTTAAGTATTTGACATAAGGCGCTCGTCCCATATTCTAACCCCCTTGCAACAGCATTCGACCCCGAATGTTCCGTCATTTTTAAACTTCTTTTTGAACTATCAATCTTTTTTTACGTCGTACATCTTTTATGTTTTCATCGTCGTTACATCGTAATCCTGAACGCACTACTGGACGCTTAAAAGGCCCCTCTTGCCTAGTTCCCCAGCCAACCACCCATTCAGTGTCGCTACTATCGCCTAACCTCCTTTTGATAGATCTTTAATTAATTATTTTTCTCTCGTTGTTGCACAATACTAAAGGCGTTTTACGAAGCAAACCTTCATCCCTGAAGAGCCTCCAATTGTAAGATTTGTGAAAAAATTGGGCCGTTTGACTGACTGCACCATTTAAGTATTTGGCATGGAGGTGTTAGGTCCCACACTCACTATTGATTTTACATACACACACACATACACACACACGTATATATACTTCGTTAAATGCGACAAGTATTTGTAAGCATCTATTATGACGCTTTCTTCTCTACCTATTAAATGAATTCTCGATAAAACTATAGTTGGTCCGAGATTGATTGACGAAGCTTGAACTTACGCGAATCCTTCTTCTTCGTTCGATGTTATGCTCAAGACTCTTAACTTGCTACAGGAGAGAAATTTCAAACTAGTCCAGGACCTTCTTACTTTACTCGCTCCATCAACTTTCATAATCCTTGATGAATCATCGTAGAAGCGAGTTCTCACAGTAGCAAAGTCTTTGAAGATCTCCGACGAATCCCACCCTTATCTTACTCGGGCGAAGCGTCCCCTATTGATGTTGAAATTGAACAGAAAGCAGCAAACTTTACGAAACGCTAACCCTTCTCTTTAAAGGGCTGGACTTGAAGACAAAGATAATTCTATATATTTAATAGATCATGTATAGATATCATTTTCTTATTATTATTATTATTCTTCATTCATTTAAAATTTATCTACTTTTGTCTTACTTTTTGTTAGTCTGAAAAAGATTTTAACAAATTACTGAAACTTTTAAACAAAATCGGAAGTGTATTTAAAAATTTGACTTAAACAGTATGACTCATTAGTATCTTGTACGTATTTTTAATTGCATTGAAACAAAAAACCTTAAATATCTCAATTTAAGTATAAATAGATTTAGACCACTTTCAAAATAAACGTCTCGTATATCTAAATATATTTATCTATCTATTTAATAATATAATATAATAATAATATTTAACTATATCAGAATTTTTGACCAGGTTAAAACCTAAAAAGGAAAGAAAAACAAAACAAAAAGACAAAATAAAAATTTCCATGGTTATTATCTATATAATACAACTTACTAAAGTTTATCTGGTAAACGATACTCCTTTCACACACAGAAGGAAACGTGTATTACTCGCGAAACGTTTACATTTTCCGTCTCATCTTTAGTAATCACGATTGTACACAAGCGAATTAGCTAGCAGACTTACTTCGAGTGAAAACTCACCGGTACTCGAGTACTCACGTAAGTACTTACCTATCTACCGTAAAACTTCATAGTTAGCACTGTTAAGGGAGAACAGAAATAGAAAAATAAAATAGAGAAAGAGAGAGAGAGAGAGAGAGAGGGGAAGGATAAAGAGAAGAGTTTCTGAAGGAAGGGGAACAGATGGGGGGGAGGGGTGCAGGACGAAGGGCTTGCGAGAAAAGAATGGCTTGATGGAGACCCCAATTATCCGTGTAATCTCGGTCGACGAGACGGTAGGTACCTCGAAGGTGCGGTCTCATTCCTTTTACTCACTGGAAAAGGGGGGGAGGGGGATAGGGGGAAGGGGAAGGTTTAGTATAACATGATACTATACCATTCTTCCTTTAGCTTCGTCTCATGGGACGTACCAAAGAGAAAGTCGTATTAACGTTAAGTCTTATAGATTCTTTTTCTTTCCCTTTTCGTTCCTCTGTAATAAAGAAATTGCAAGATTTTGTCCTTAACATTTCTCTGTGATATTGTGTTACGTTGGGATAGACGTTATAGTTAGTTGGATCGAATGATAATTGGTAACTGGTTTATTTAGACGATGATTAAATAATTTTATTTAGAAATAATAAATGTGTTGGTCATATTATGAACAGGAAACTTAACCAAAAGAGTGAAAAATTCTTATAATAGTTAAAGGAATCTCTTTGAATGTTATTGTTAATTGATATTTCGTGTATTTTAATAATGATCAAATATATGAAGATATGTATAGTATTGATATAACTTAATTCTTGTTATTTAATTATATTTTTTATTCTCTTAGTATAATAATTTTATACTAATTTATTTTATATTACTATTAATATCTCATTTAGATTTTATTTATTTATTAAAATGATACAAATTTTATTGAACTTTATCGTTCTCTTCGTATCAAGTATTTAAAATAAATGTTTATGTTAAAATGAAAATTAAGAAATGTATACAAAACGATTAATTTAAAATCAAACAGTACCGGAAATGAGATAGTTTGAAAAAATAATTTAAAATAATGTATTCAAAGTTACGTTACGATCGAGAATATATACATTAGTTTAAATAAATTAATGATTAATGAAAATCGTTGATTATATTTCCTGAATTAAACTATAAAAGACAATGAAGAAGAAATGAAAAAAAAATGACATAATAGTTGAGAGTCAGATATTCGAGAAAAATTTAATATTACCTTCGAACGAAGCTTGTGTATAATAATCAAATTACGATTCATCGGAATGTGAACATTAAAAGGCATAGAAATGAGATTTGTCTCGAGGATTCAGAGAAAACTCCAAATAAAACAAAAACAAAAAAACAAATAGCACGAAATTAACAAGTTTTCCTATCAAGATGACAGTTGTATATTTCCTTTGATTAAAAATTTCACGTTTTAACGAAGAAAAACTCGATTAGTGCGAACGATAAAATGGAAACGAATAAATACTATACATCTCTACTTCATTTACAAATTATCAATGAAACTAAACATTAACGTCGAATTTACAAAATAAAAATTTCGATACGCATATTAACATACAAAAAAAAAATGAAAAACAATTTCAAACATTTGTTTAAAAAAATTGAACAGCTAGATATGAACTTGAAATCCACGGGAAACTGTATTTTAAAATTAACACGGATACGAAATGAAATTATTAACCTATTCATATATTCATATACGTATACCTACACCTATACCAGTTATATGCAAAGTAAAAGTAAAAGAAAGAAAAAAAAAGGATAGAAATTTAAAAGCAAGCAAGAAACAGCCCCCACCCGCAACACACACACACAAACGAAGATAGAAAGCCAAGCTCCGTTCGAGTGGATCAAATTTGAAACATCGACACACAGGACAGCAGGATGATGTCGTACCCGTCATCTCGGTAAACCACAGAACGATGTTGAATAAAAAGAGATAAAGAAAGACGGAAAAGGGAGCTACTGAAAAGGGAGTTAGGTAGAAAGGTGGGAGTGGGGTGGGGTGGGATGGGGGAAGGGAGAACACGGGGTGGTTGGAACGAACGTGCCGTCCGTTTCTACAATTCGAAATTAGTTCCCCGGAGGTTGAAACGTGGTGGTGGGTGGTAGTTCGGTCCTCGGTCACGACAGGAGTAGGTTTTCCCTTGTCCGTCTGGCAAAAGGATCGCAATTAGTCCGTCGACCGGATGAGTAAGAGTGAACGAGTAAAACGAGTGCAAGTGAGCTAGCTGAGCTGAGCGAGTTCGCGTGGTAAACCGGGTCGTTTTGAGGCCAGAGTGCTGCCGCCGTTTTTGGTACTGCCAGATAAAGAGTAGAGAGAGAGAGAGAGAGAGGATGAGGATGAGGATGAGGGCTGTGGAGATGCGATAAAAGAGAGACGGCATCCGAGTCCGTTGGTAACAATGCAATGCGATTTCGATCCTCTCGTTGGCGTTGCCGATGCAACGATGCACCGCTTGCACTACGAGCTAACTGCTAGACACGGGCTTTCCATCCTAGCTCCAGGAATTCCTCCTTTTCAATGAATTCGACTCGTGATGGTACAGGAGAAAGGGAATGTAGACAAACTCGAATGGAGGTATATATTCATGGGAAAGGAGGAGAAGGTGGGTAAGCGCAAGGAGGTAGAGATGGAAGAGGAGAAGGAGGAAATGGTGGTGGAGGTAGAGGTAGAGAGAGTGTACCGAAGGGAAACCCCGAGTAGGAATTGTTCGTTCGCTCGATGAGAACTCGTCAAAGTGCCAAATTCTACCGCTAAAAGCAACATAGATAGAATATGGCACTACCCCATCAGACACTCCTCTGCATCTTACCCTTCCATGGGATCATGTCAATGAAAAGTGACGTCATAATGTTGCCGTTTCTTTACTCTTGTCTGTTCTATATCTCGTTCTTAGGAAATTAGATTTTTAATCGTAGAATTAAATGGGATTGAAAATAATTGTTGAGAGAATTTTTCTCTAATATTTTATATATATTTAATAATATATTTTTCTCTTATTAACGCGTGAATGAAAAAATTGTTTTATTGTGGACGAAATTTTAGAAAGGTTTTTATTAAAATAAAAAAAGAATTAAGTTTTCAATAGTTTGACTTTTGTTATTATAGAATTTGATTATTAAGAAACAAATGGTATTTGTATAGAATAAAAGTACATTTTTCTAAGGTTACAGGGCAAAGAAAACTTTTATTAACGGATTCATGAATAAAGTATCAAGTGCATTCGTTGCAATATTTATTAAAAGAATCTCTATAGGTCTATACGCAGAATTTGGCTGAAGTTTATTATTTTAATCAACAAGATTTGATGAGAAGTATCGACATTATTTGCAACGGAGTTTAAACATATATTTTTTCGTTCTCATATTATATGTAGAATTTCTGCAATTATTTTTTATTAATAAACAAAAGAGAAAACACATAAAAACTTGACAAACTGCATACGTGCAAATTTAGCGGCATAAAGAACAAAATTAACTCGTTTCTCATCAATTGATTAATTAATCGAATAATATTAATAAAGCAGAACTACGCATTAACTGAAAAGAAGGCAGTAAAAATAAATTAATTTCAACTATCTTCAACGTTCTACTTTCTTTTTTTTTTTTTTTTAAATGTGTAAATGAACTATTCGAGAAGCGTCGAGTAGACGAACAGTCGAGATTTTGCTTTCATCATTCGAGCTAGAGTAGTTAGAGTAGTAGTAGTAGTAGGTACTACGAGAGGAGAAAAGTTTGAAAAAGTAACCGCAAAACACGGAAAAGGTTCCTCCATCGGGAGTTTCTTCAGCTTTCTGAAAGTCATGGAAATGTCAACGACGATCTTAAGAACGATCTCGTCCGTACGCTTGCTTCTCTCTTCGCGCTTCTCCTTGACTCGTGTTCGACGTCGACATTTTTTTCTTCTTTTCCCCCATTGTTTGACAGCAATGTGCGTTTATCCTTTCATGCGAAACAAAAAAAACTAAAAGAGAAAGAGAGAAAGAGTACTTTCAAGTCTTACGTTAGAAAGCAACTCGTCACTTACCATCTATCAGAGAACGCGTTGCACTTTACGTGCGAAATGTAATTTCACGAAGATATTCCAACCAGAATGAAAAAGAAAGAAAGAGAGAGAAAACATGACCCGTTTAGAAGGTTCTAAACCGAAAGAAAAATCAACGGTTTTGCCGTTTACGTTGCTACACTCCTACTACTTCCTTCAGTATTTCGTTTGGTTTCGGTTCGTTTCGTTGGAAACACGGCGATCTCAATTTTCGAGTCGGCTAGTTAGAAAAGTCTGTGTTCGAAACGTGGTCGAAATATGGTCTAGCTCGCATCAGTGAAAAACGTGAAATTCGTGTGAGTAAAGTTAGAAGAGGTGGTTGGTTGGTTGGTTGGTTGGTTCGAAGGACTGCAAGGGTTTACTGAATTAATCGCAAGAACAACGAACCGGAAAGGAAAATCATCG
>NW_025113031.1:2108535-2135616 GCF_010416935.1 Polistes fuscatus
GTAGTTCGGTTTTCCTCGGTCCGTCAGGAGAGGTTTTCCCTTGTCCGTCTGGACCGGAAAAGGAGTCGCAGATTAGTCCGTCGACCGGATGAATAAGAGTGAGTGCGAGTAATAACGAGTGCAAGTGAGCTAGCTGAGCTGAGCGAGTTCGCGTGGTAAACCGGGTCGTTTTGAGGCCAGAGTGCTGCCGCCGTTTTTGGTACTGCCAGATAAAGAGTAAGAGAGAGCGAGAGAGAGAGGATGAGGATGAGGATGAGGGCTGCGGAGATGCGATAAAAGAAGAGACGGCATCCGAGTCCGTTGGTAACAATGCAATGCGATTTCGATCCTCTCGTTGGCGTTGCCGATGCAACGATGCACCGCTTGCACTACGAGCTAACTGCTAGACACGGGCTTTCCATCCTAGCTTCAGGAATTTCCTCCTTTTCAATGAATTCGACTCGTGATGGTACAGGAGAAAGGGAATGTAGACAAACTCGAATGGAGGTATATTCATGGAAAGGAGGAGAAGGTGGGTAAGCGCAAGGAGGTAGAGATGGAAGAGGAGAAGGAGGAAATGGTGGTGGAGGTAGAGGTAGAGAGAGTGTACCGAAGGGAAACCCCGAGTAGGAATTGTTCGTTCGCTCGATGAGAACTCGTCAAAGTGCCAAATTCTACCGGCTAAAAAACAGATAGAATATGGCACTACCCCATCAGACACTCCTCTGCATCTTACCCTTCCATGGGATCATGTCAATGAAAAGTGACGTCATAATGTTGCCGTTTCTTTACTCTTGTCTGTTCTATATCTCGTTCTTAGGAAATTAGATTTTTAATCGTAGAATTAAATGGGATTGAAATAATGTTGAGAGAATTTTTCTCTAAATATTTTATATATATATTATTTCTCTTATTAACGTGAATGAAAATTGTTTTATTTGGACGAATTATTAGAAAAGTTTTTATCAAAATACAAAAAAAATTAAGTTTTCAATAGTTATTGTCTTTTGTTATTATAGAATTTGATTATTATAGAAACAAATGGTATTTGTGTAGAATAAAAGTACATTTTTCTAAGGTTGCATACAGGCAAAGAAAAACTGTTTATTAACGGATTTCATAAATTAAAGTATCAATGTGCATTCGTTGCAATATTTATTAAAAGAAATCTCTATGGGTGTATACGCAGAATTTTGGCTGAATTTTATTATTTTAATCAACAGATTTGATGAGAAAGTATCGACATTTATTTGCAACGGAGTTTAAACATATATTTTATTCGTTCTCATAATTATCTGTAGAATTTCTGCAATTATTTTTTATTATAAACAAAAGAGAAAACACATAAAAACTTGACAAACTTGCATACGTGCAAATTTAGCGGCATAAAGAACAAAATTAACTCGTTTCTCATCAATTGATTAATTAATCGAATAATATTAATAAAGCAGAACTACGCAATTAACTGAGAAAAAGGCAGTAAAAATAATATTTAATTTCAACTATCTTCAACGTTCTACTTTCTTTTTTTTTTTTTTAAATGTGTAAATGAACTATTCGAGAAGCGTCGAGTAGACGAACAGTCGAGATTTTGCTTTCATCATTCGAGCTATATAGTAGTAGTAGTAGTAGTAGTAGTAGTAGGTACTACGAGGAGAAAAGTTTGAAAAAGTAACCGCAAAACACGGAAAAGGTTCCTCCATCGGGAGTTTCTTCAGCTTTCTGAAAGTCATGGAAATGTCAACGACGATCTTAAGAACGATCTCGTCCGTACGCTTGCTTCTCTCTTCGCGCTTCTCCTTGACTCGTGTTCGACGTCGACATTTTTTTTCTTCTTTTCCCCCATTTTGTTTGACAGCAATGTGCGTTTATCCTTTCATGCGAAACAAAAAAAACTAAAAGAGAAAGAGAGAAAGAGTACTTTCAAGTCTTACGTTAGAAAGCAACTTCGTCATACTTACCTCTATCAGAGAACGCGTTGCACTTTACGTGCGAAATGTAATTTCACGAAGATATTCCAACCAGAATGAAAAAGAAAGAAAGAGAGAGAAAACATGACCCGTTAGAAGGTTTCTAAACCGAAAGAAAAATCAACGGTTTGCCGTTTACGTTGCTACCTCCTACTACTTCCTTCAGTATTTCGTTTGGTTTCGTTTCGTTTCGTTGAGAAACACAGCGATCTCAATTTTCGAGTCGGCTAGTTAAGAAAAGTCTGTGTTCGAAACGTGGTCGAAATATGGTCTAGCTCGCATCAGTGAAAAACGTGAAATTCGTGTGAGTAAAGTTAGAAGAGGTGGTTGGTTGGTTGGTTGGTTGGTTCGAAGGACTGCAAGGGTTTACTGAATTATCGCAAGAACAACGAACCGGATAAGGAAAATCATCGTATAGGTAAAGACTATAGCAACCAATAGGAAATTTAGTACGATTCTTGATATGTTCGAGTACGTATATAGGAATGTTCTATGTTACAAGAAAAGAAATAAATAAAGAATGAGAGAAAAGGAGAGATATAGAGAAATAGGAGACAGTTGTTCTCTTTTATATATCCGCATGACCAATTTAATTCAGCCTAAGGCGTGTTGAGCGATATTATTATTTCGGGGTCGTCGGCAGAATATCGGCAGGACGCTTCAGGGAATGTAATCATGGGTTTGGCTACCTTCTCCTGCTGCTACCCTCACATACCGGACCATCCAACAGAAACAAGCGGGAAATTTCAACGCTCGGAGTTGCGGTTTCGTCCGTGCGCTCCGGCTCCGGCTCCGGATCTTTTGTTTGCACGACCACTATCTCTCAAACGGTTTGCATAACGTCACTCCCGTCGTGTCTCCTATCACCATCACGGATTCGACGCACTCACCTCGTTCCCTTGTTCCTATCAACGAAACTTTACAAGCTTATCAAGATATACCTACTTGAATTTTATCGAAATCGAACTGTTTTTTATTCGCATATCCGATTTTTTTCAACATTTTCATTGCTTCTTCCTTCAATCCCAAATTGTCCTAGTTTTTGAAGTTATACTTCTTTTGGCGCGTTTGGGAAAATGTGATGGGAGTGATTTTTTTCCGAGCGTCATATCAGTAAAAACGACACCACGAAGTTTGTCGGTATTTACGATGTTCGGCATTCAAAATTTCAAATTTACGGCATGAAGTCGTCTTTTTCTCTTCTTTTTTTCTCAAGCGGGTCACCCATCCAAGTACTAATCGTTCTCAGGGCTGCTTGACTTAAATGATCGAAGCGGGAAGTAGTTTTATCACCGCGCCATGGCTGTTGACGCTTAAAGTAATTCGATATATCTCCCTTATATTTAGTGTGGACACGCTATATATATTTATAAAATTAAATAAATAAATAAATGAATAAAAATATAATAATAAAAGAAAAATAATCGGCTTACATTAGCGAATATTATCGATCATCAACCAGGGAGGGGAGAACAGGTTTCTTTATCAACTATATTCTATGTAAAAAGAAAATTAATAATAATAATAATATAATAATATATATAATAATATAATATAATATAATAATATAATAAAATATAATATATTATATAATAATAATATAATAATTATTTTTTTTTGAAGTTATTTTTGAGGTTATAGAGATTATGTTCGTTTTGATACGCTAAAGAAGTATAACTTCTTACGTGCGTACATAAGTACACACACTAGTTTTTTGTTTTTTTTTTGTTTTGTTTAATATGATATAAATGTGCGTACTGGGATATATATTTTTTGGATATCACGAAAAATTTAAATTATTATAAAGCATAGCAGTTTGCAACAGCGTAGAAGGAATATTTATAATTTAATATGAGAATACATATAAAGAGTGTATCTTGGATTTCGCATGCGGCATACAAAACAAGTCAACAAATTCGCTTAAACTGCGTACGTGATTTGCTCACTAATGCAACAGTGTCTTATAATACAATGTTGTGTATATACCTTTAAAAATGTACGACAACATTGACTTTGACGTCAAAAATACCGGATAAGTCCGTCTTTCAAAATATGCTCTCTGTAAATCTTCAAATGTGAATTATTGATATAAAATGCACATTTATGTTTTCTGGAATTTATTCATTCGATCCTGATCTCATAAATTTATAATCTACTTTTGTATAAATCATATATGTATCATTTTTTGATGATACAATATCTCTTATTTCATGAAAAATAATATTTTTTACATATTATGTAAGGATATGTTAGATGATTTTTTAAAATGTGTTTCTAATTAAATGTATAAATCATTTCAATATAATTGATATTTGTGGATTAGAAACTCGATCTTACGGTTATACATAAAATTTATTTCGATGATACATGCATAGAAATTATTATGATAGTTAGTAAATTTCAGTGGAAATAATGGAAATGAAACAAGTACGAAACAACGTAACCAAGTTATATGGTCAGTAAAAGCCATTAGTTAAGAATATATATGTGTGTGTGTATTATACTTACTGTATTATGCTTGATATAAAACTTATAATAAGCCATGTAATTATCTTTTCCGGTTGTAACTTATACGAACAATATTTTATACGTTAATTGTAATACTTTAAAAAAATATTTATGAATACCAATCACGCGAAGGAAAAATAAAATTTTTTTTAAATCGAAATAATTTTATCATTTAATATTTTTGTTCGTATCATCGTTGCAACTACGAGAGGATAATTAGCTCGTCAGTTCGATAAATATGTATACAATAATAATAATAATAATAATAATTAATCTACGATGAGAAGAGAGGATAAATTAAAGCCTCAATTCTCCCAATTAATTGTTCCTTTATAAATATGAAGTATCCGAGTACTTGATAAATACTGTTATCTTTTAACTTACGCCATTCTCGAGTTTTCTAGCACGAATTTTGCTTTGATGCGTTCACGTTTTCGATTCACAAAAGAAATAAAACGAAAATTTCGCGATATACTCTCTCGCTGACTAATTAAATTAAAGATAAAGTTTGTGAGAATAATATTTAGTAACTCTTATTAATATTAATTATTATCTTGTTATTATTATATTAATTATAGATAAATTCCCTAAACTTTATATAATTATTAATTATATTTGTCAAATTTATTTAACTTATAATTATTTTCATTTAATATTATATGTCGCGAGCCTCTTGCGTGTCATCACGTTGAAGTTAAAATACATAAATTCGAGTTTAGGATTTTATATTTTATTTCAAAATGTTACAACAAAATTGTAGAAATTAAAATTTTTATTGGCGATAAATGATCTCTCGGAGTAAAATCTGTCAAAAGAAACAAAAAGAAAAGAAATAAGCAATAAAACAATATTTGAAATTAATTAGAGATTAGAAAAAAGTGTGTCAGTTACATTTAATTAAATGTCCAGGAAAATATAAAAACAACTCGTTGCACGCCGTTGTAACGAAAGAAAAACAATATGTGTAACATACGCCATTTTTCCATTTATAAAAATTAAATAATAATCCAATTATCAATAAAAATGCAACACAGATAAAAACTCTAAAAAGTCTAATTCCTTCATCTTAAAAAATAAATAATAAATCAAATAATTAAATGCAGCATACCCACACACAAACACAATTTTTATATCCAATTTCGTATTTAATATTTTATCGAATGTAGCATAAGCTCTTCTTCTACACATTTATTTAAACAATAATCTTATTAAATATCTTATCTAATCTATTTAAACAATATCTTATTAAATACAATTACACACAAATTATATTAATGAAATTAATTAAAATAATAATCGAACAAATTCATTAGCAAATCGTATATTAGCAAGATATTCATCTATTAAAGATAAATCATTTCCTAATCCAAATATCATTTCGTTGTAATGAAACGATGATCGGTTGGACTCGAATCAAAGTAGAATAAGCGAGTTTTTAGTCAGACTTCGTGATAACTCACGTGATAACTCAAACGATGTTTTTCTTCTTTCTCCGTTTCACCTAACTCTTCTCATCTTTTTCTCTCATTCGTACTTTTCCCTTTTTTCATAACGTTTCATTTTATACACGATTCTACTAATCTATTTAAACAATATCTTATTAAATACAATTACACTTCCTAATTTGTAATTACACACAAATTATATTAATGAAATTAATTAGAATAGTAATCGAAAAAATTCATTAGCAAATCGTATATTAGCAAGATATTCATCTATTAAAGATAAATCATTTCCTAATCCAAATATCATTTCGTTATAATGAAACGATGATTGGTTGGACTCGAATCAAAGTAGAATAAGCGAATCTTTAGTCAGACTTTCGTGATAACTCACGTGATAACTTAAACGATGTTTTCTTCTTTCTCCGTTTCACCTAACTCTTCTCATCTTTTTCTCTCATTCGTACTTTTCCCTTTTTTCATAACGTTTCATTTTATAAACGATTCTACCTGAACGAAAAGACCGTAGCATTGGAGTGGAAGTTCGTTAACGATTCGCACGAATTACACAAGCATTCGGTATAATGACAGAAATATCACGTTGGATATGTTCTTTTCGTTTACCATCCAGTCCATCGTCCATCCGAAAGATTTTTTTTTTACTTTTCCACAATGGCAATGGAAAAAGAAAGTGAGAGACAATGACAAACGAGACAAGATGACAGATTACGATCTCTCATCGTATATTAATGGATAATTCTCTAGCGATTCGTTTTTCGCGTAATAATACAAAAAAAAAGAAAAAAAAAGCGTACGATGGAAAAAAACGAGAGACGCGAACGTTAAATTTTATACGCGCGTTTTTAAATTGAAACGATGAAAGAAAAAGGAATGAAAAAAGCTAGCAACACGCGAACGTGCAAAACAAAAATGGAAAGAACAAAAAAACTTTGGGACATTTTATAATCGAGAATATTCTGTCACGCGTATCACGTGTATATATTTAGGACACATTGTACGAAACTGAAGATAATTCAATCGAATTAATATTAAACAAAAATAACAATTTGTAAAATTCAATGAATATAATACATTGTAGATATTATTTGAATTCTAAAAAATCGATCGAAAATTTCAAATTGAAAATAAAACATTTACGAATGTTAACTGCAAATAATAATAAAAAAAACTTGTCTGTGTACTTATGTACTCACGTAAGAAGTTATACTTCTTTTGCATATCAAAACGAATATAATCTATATAACCTCAAAAATAACTTCAAAAAAACTTCTTTTGCATACCAAAACGAATATAACCTCAATAACCTCAAAAATAAATTAAAAAAATAATAATAATAATAATAATAATAATAATAACAAGTATAACTTCAGAAAAACATAAATTAACTCGCGCGAACGAATAAAAAGAAAAAGAACTATGAAAATATTTCACGACGTATGTATTTCCAGAACACATTGTAGATATTATAGGAAGCTTACGTTAGAGAGAATATGGGGTCGGGGCAGGGGGGGAGGGCATTGGTCGAGGCGAGAATTAAGTCGACTCCATTCCTCGAACAATTCTCGTGGGAACTTTATTTTAATAATTGAACGAGAGCTATCGGATTGGATCGATGAAGGTGAATCGAATGTACTCCGAACGATCGGCTTTCAAAGTTCTACGAGTCAGGAGTCTCACAAGCAACGACTTCATCGATCGAAACCCGAGTCGAATTCATTCGAACGATCGGAGAAACCAGCTCGAGGAATGTTGCCATGAACCATGAACGAAAGAGCTACTACTATTCACTCAAACGTTCGCTACATACATCTCTCTCTCTCTCTCTCTCTCTCAAACGTTCGCTACATACATTCTCTCTCTCTCTCTCTCTCAAACGTTCGCTACATACATTCTCTCTCTCTCTACTCTCTCTCTCTCTCTCTCTCTCTCTCTCTTACTTTCTCTCTCTCTCTTACTTTCTCTCTCTCTCTGTCTCTCTTGCTTTCTCTCTCTCTCTGTCTCTTTCTCATATGCGTACACACTTGAGAACCCTCGAGTTCGAGGATTGTCACTCGAAAGACCGATTCTCTTCATTACGGAAGTTCAAGCGAGCGAACTTGGAACGCCGGCTTGCCGTCGACCCATCACGGTTTCGATTTCTCGAATTTACTTACTTAGTTACTTACTGCAAATCGAAAGTTTCCAAGAGTCCAAGGATTGTAAGTTTGTAACAACGAAAACAAAACGGAATGGAAATGGAGAGAATCGTTTTATGTTCTTCCACATTAAGTTTTTCCTATTTTCATGATTGATCTTCTTGATAGTTAGGTAAGTGTGCTTTTCCTAGTACGGAAAGGTCCATTGCGAGTGTCCATTTCTTGCAGATAATCAAATAAGTAGAATATTGTAATTTATAATTTAATATGTATATATAAAATTGTTGAATGTGAAGACAAAATTGTATTATTTTAATTAATTTAAGTAGATTATTAACACACCATTCTATCGATCTTGCGAAGATGATCCAAAGATATACGAATAAAACGAGAACTTATCTTTATCATTATTAAAATATCACCTACTAAAAAACAGTCCCGCATACGTCAAGCGTAAAACACTTATCTACCAGATTAGCATGAATAATCTATACTTAAAATAAAACCAAAAAAAAAAATGAATTACAAAGAAAGAAATGGATTAACAATAAATTTGTAATATGTCAATCAGACTAAAAACGTATAATCTAAGAACCCATTTAGATTGGGACAACAGACAAGGTCTCCCAGTTAAAGGCGTTCAACTAAACTAACTTGTCTGACCAAAAACTGACCGTCTTACTTCTATTAGACCACAAAAGGTAACAAGATCATTGATCGAATAGGGATAAACATACTGTTCGAATTGGCGATAAAACTCGGCCAGGTCGTCGACTAGTCGACGTTATTTCGACGTCGTTTTCATTGTATCACGCTCATTGCAATCGGACGATGGCTTTTGTGTGGCTCGTTCGTTCGTTCGTTCGTTCATTCGTTCATTCGTTCATTCGTTCGTTCGTGCACATAGATATCTATCTACTACCAACCAACATACGTATACGCGTTACGCAAACACGTTTACGCATTAGGGACACGCACGTGTACGTACACACACATCTGTATATATACACACATATATGTATATATACACACAGACACACACACACAGATAAACAAACGGTCTGGCAAACAAACGCTCCTGCACCAACATAAAGGCAACGTTATGCGCGAACTACGCGCGAATACCTACGTAAACATTCGTACTCTCGTGAACGTACCCTTCTATACGTGAAAATGCCAGTAAATACCGAGTTCCGAATCGACCCTTTCCGTTTTACCATACCGGTCCTGCCATTTCCGGGCTACTTTTAAAACCCTTTCGGCGTAAACGGCTCGCCACAGTGTTTACAAAAACGCTCCTATCCGCGAATAGGCCGGATTGGCCGTATTCGATGTAAGCGACGATGTCATGGCTTAATCGTGGAAAATGTAACTGTTTCTTTTATTTTTGTTCTTTTCTTTTCTTCTGTGTATACATTTGGCAACAATAACTAGCAATTTCGAATTTTAATGCATCGCGTATATTTATATTTTGTTGGGTTTTCTTTTCTTTTATTTTAGGGACATATTTATTTACGATTAATGTTAGTGTGTGTGTTTTATGAATTATATTTAATATTATTTTATATTATATAAATTATTGCAATTATTTATTTATATATCACATCAAAGTGAAATGCATTAAATATTTGATTTACAATCAATTTATTCTCTTTCTTGATTTTATGTGTTATTTTTTGATGTTATACTTCTTTCGTCGCGTTTGGAAATAAATGATGAGAGTGAATTTTTACGATGCGCGCGCACAGCGACGCAAAATTAACAGGATGAAGTTAGTCGAAAGTAACGATGCGCGCGCACAGCGATATGAAAGTAACTGCATGAAGTTAGTCGCGTCATAGTCAGCTTGGTGTATAGTTCACGTGAAAAATCAGTTAGTTCTTTGACTGGTCATTAAATAACGAATACCATTTGCTAATCAAAAGTAAAATACTATATTTTGTATATAAATACTATATAATTTTGAAAAAGATTACAATAAAATTCCAATGACTTTAAGTGGGGATTTTAATGTTAATTTAGCATCGAATACAGATTAAGTTCCTGAACACCAAATTAAATTTAAACACAGATGTATTGATCAAATCCAAACCAAAGCATTTATTTCATACTTTAGTTACCATAAGCCACTCGTATTATTTATAATATATATTATATAATTATAATTTTTTAAATTGAATTATTCGCTATTTTGTTTTGTTATATATAACTGTTTACGTGCATTCATAAGTACACACATCCGTGTTATTTTTTTTTTTGTAATTCAAGCAATATCTATCTAAATTATTTAAAACTACAGATGTCTGATGTGCGATGTGTTGACTGTTACTGTATGAAGGAAAATGGGCCCGTAAAGAACTTTTATTGCGTAGATTTAGACTTAGATAACCGAGTACATATCACTTTACCTTCACCACTTTTACTGTTTCAGTACAGTTACGGTAGAAAAGTACGAACCGGAGGAAAAAGTAAAAGGTTTTATGTACAGATAAAAACGACGAAGACATTCATTTGTTGTTTTCAGTAGGGGTAGCGAAAAGCATGGCAATAAAATTCAAACGATTAGAAGTTAATCTCTCGAAATAGAGTGTAAAATGCGAAGGAGATTACTAAAATACGATATGTAATAAACACGGATAGCAATTTTCGATGGCTTTTAGGGTTATATTTCATTTATCATCGAAATATATGACGAACGTACAGTAGTTAAATCAACAATGTGAAAAATAAGCTGACGAGAAGAATTTGAATTTTAAACTAACTCGTACAAGAGGTTTTATTGTATCTTCTTTATAAATTATTAAAATAATACTTTGTGGTTTGCATTTAAATACTTAAATGACACATGTAATTTATATATCGAAGATAATATATACACACATTTTTTACATTTTAATATTTTATATTTTTTTATATATATGCATCCAGTGGAATCATAAGAGACTATTATTAACTCGCTAGATAGAATACAATAATTATTATTTTTCGTTAATGTAATTACTCCCGTAATTTTCCGTAATGTCGGATAATGAAATAATAAAAAGAAAACAAAAAGAAAAGAAAAACAAACAAAAAAATGCAAATGTATTACATATATATTTTCGTAGGATCCTAGAAAAATAACGTAAAATTGAAGTTAGCAAAGCAACGTTGGCAACCAATGGCTCGTTCTTGTATTTTCAACGATGACCCCTAGAGGTGTAGCAGCGAATCGCGAATAACGTATAATTAACATCCGGGTGCATCGTTAAGCCCACCTGCTCGTGTTTTCGGCAAGCTCGCGTTAATGTGGAACGACCGCTTAATGCCCCTGCGATACCAACTACCTGTGCATGCACGTACCTGTTCACCTACCTGTTCACGTAACCTCGCCTTTTGGTGTTACACCTAATCAAATGAGTTTACATCCTCGCTTACACAGCTTTATCTACCATAATAATCCAAGTGGGAGATTGCTTATACGAAAGAATGAAATAGTGTGCGTTAGAAAGAGAGAGAAAGAAAGTTTTTTTTATTCGTTTTTTCTTTTATAACTTTTCTTTTTTTTTTCTGGTTAAAACCCCACGAATATACGTTTAAAACCAACCAGAGAAAAAATATTCTCAGAAATCCCTCCTCAGCGACTTTTTTCTCGTTATACTGACGAATAAAACGCATTCGTTTTATTCTCCTATCTTTTTTCTTTTTTTTTTTCTTTTTCTTTTTTTTCCTGATAAGAAGACTCTAATTAGATTCGTAAAAGGTGAACGTTATAAAAAAACGTGTGTTACGATTTTCGAGGAGGTATTCGAAATGCGCGTAGGTGAAACGTTTGAAATGCCTTGGGTGAAATTACTATTATACGGTTACGCACAAAGTTTGAAATTTTACGGGAAAAAAGGGAATACGTTATGCGAGACAAGAGGAAAAGAAGAAGAAGAAGAGGAAGGAAAAAAAATGGGGAATAATATTTATATTCAGGAAGTATCTCATCTCGTCTCGTTTCTTTTAGATATACGAGTTACTTTGGTATACATATGGGGAAAGTAATAATATGGTAAATAGAGTATACATCTGAAATAAACTAAAGCACATATCTAAACAATTTGTTCTGTTTTCTAGCTGAGTTATTTCCATTTTTAACAATCGTATTTCTATTCTAATAATAATTATGATATTTGTGATTAAATGTACAATTTAAAATCATGTAAAAGGCTCAATCCGATCGACTGTAAAAATATGTGCGTGTTGAATTAAATAAATTAAATATAATAAATTAAAAACATTAGTTAAAATATATAACTCCGTGACAAAGGATTAAATGTTACTAATATTTTTAATAATTCATACACTTTTTTTCTCTTCTTAAAAATAGTTTAGAAATTAATCAGCAAAGTATAGTCGGAGACAAACACGCAATGTTAGAATAAAAAATATATGCCAAGGTTTTGGAAATGTAAACTTGCACGAAAAAGAGAAACAATTATTATTATAAATTTACATATCACATTAGTGTCTCTAAGTTTAAATATACAAACGAAATTTCTGTCAGTCGAATTTTAAAAGTCATGGAAAAAAAACACGCAGAGCAAATACGCAGTGGCTCGGGTAATTTTATTTCCTAAATTAGACTTTTACATTATCACGTGTATTATTCATTATAAATATTTTAATTTGTTTTAAATAAACAACGGCTCGGTTTATGATATACATATAATTAACATTAATTAATCATAAGTTTATTAAAAAATTTAGTTGAGTTTTAATCGCAATATATGTGCCAGTAAAAAGGATACTGAACTAATATAAAAAAATTCAAAGAATACAAAAATTCGATTTTATATGATTTATTTCGAATGACAATAATGAATATTATAAAACAAATCATTAAATAAATTGTTTCGATATTTTGTTATTAGTTCATTGTCATAATAACCTTCACATATTTTCGGAATATTTTTACCAAATTTTTACACGTACTTCTTTTTTATTTATTTTCAATTTTAATACACATTAGCGAGTTCCAAACCTACACACACACACACACACACACATATATATATCGCTACTCCATGCAAATGCGTTACTATATCTAAAAGAACCACGAGAGAGAGGCGTGGCAAAAGGGGAGCAATGTCGTATATCGTCGCTTATCGCATACTAAAAAACACGATCTCTGAGGTCAGCTCGTAAATCTGCCTGTAAACTTTCGAAATTGAAAACTTATCGATTTTTTACGCTCGAACAGCAATTATACCGATGAAATTGAGTAGTCTGGGAATAGCAGGGAATAAGGGAATACAAGTCCCGAGTTATGCGTTGTGTTATTAAACATTAATACCAACTTATAATATATTATTGATTTAGTTTATATATTTATTTATAGTAACTTATTATATATATTTATTATTTACTATTTTCTTTTTACATTTATCTACTTACTGTGCGTTACTACTAATATAATGATAAGTTTAATAATAATTACATAATTTTAATTTCCATTTTGTTTTATCTATACATTACATTGTACTAGACTGTAATTAATGGCCTTTAGGGAGCCTTGGTTCTAGGATCAATAAAATATTATTAAATAAATAAATAAAAATAAAATAACTCAATGACGTCATCATCATCATCATAATCATAATCATCATCATAATCATCATAATCATCATAGTCATCTTTACTCTTTTCGTAGTTTTACAATTAGTCACCTTCGTCGTAGTCATCGTTGACTAAAATCGTTGGTCTGACAAATGAGTCGACGAGTCAAATAGAATGACAAATCGAACCCCCCCCAGATTCCAACACGTTGAAGGGAAAATTACTCTGCGATTCGTGCTGCCAGCTGTACCATTCTTTTTCTCATTCTCTTTCACTATTTCTTCTCCTTTTTCTCATTCTTTGTCTTTTTCTCTCTCTAAAGGAACCGTCTTAATTTAAAATCTGGATTGGGTAAAAGACCGGCGGCACCCACCAAATGGGTTTCCGCTAACCGCTAGCTAGGTTCAGCTATAAAACAAAAAATGACAAAGTGTGGTCGAACAAAACGCCACGAGTTATTTAGTTTAATAAACTTCCTTTCAAATATGAACATAACTTGTTTTCATTTTGCACTCGAATTCAAAATCATATTTTCTCTGTTCCAATATATTAAAAGAACTATAAAACCTGACTTCTAGTATTGTGTAATAAATGATTATAAATTGCAATTTATATGTTATATTTATATATTATTTTATTATATTTATTATATTTTATTTATATTTATATATTAAATTTCAATTTAATGATTAGATAATTGACAAGAAAAATATTTTGTTAAGGAATAAAATCATATAATACCACAAAATCGATATAAAGTAATAGAAAAATATCGAGAAGAACTGTATAAGCGAATATTGAAGGAATATATATTATTTAATATGTAATATCAAAAATTGTGTACTTCTTCAAATATCTGAGAAAGCTAATGAGAACTAATCGATCAATCAATCTCTTTTTCTCTTTCTCTTTCTCTTTCATTTTCATTCCTTTTCTTTCTTCTTTACACTTTCATTCTAACCCTTTTTTTCTCTCTCTCTCTCTGTTTTCTTTTTCTTTTTCTTTGTCTCTGTCTTTCTTGTTCTAAAACCGACACACTTTACACTCTCTTTCTATTTCAGTTCTCTTTTCTAGAATCCCACGGTGTAATACTTCCCTGTCTTTCGTCGTGAGAGGTTTATTCGAACGTGGAGAACCTGTTGGCACGAAAGCTCCTTCTTCTCCCTTTTTCGCTTTCGTTCGTTACCTTCTCGTTAGAGCGCGTAAACGTATAGTCAAGACCTTTCCACAGCTCGACGATCGTGAATCAAAGCTTCTCCACGAGAACGGAATACAATTTTTTTTCTCTTCCCATACCAAAGAATAAAGATTTGTTTTTGAAGCTCTTTCGTTCCTACGTAATTAAATAAAAGAAAAAATAAAACTGAAAAAAAAAATTAAATATATACATTGCAGGATGCGAACGCCTCCAAGCCAAACACTTAAATAGGCATTTGTGAAGAGATTGAACGGTGGACCCTGGATAGCTCAATGGTTAAAGAGCAGTCAGTCGCCCGGAAAGCGGAAGATCCGGGTTCGAGTCCCGGTCCAACGGCCAAATTTTTTTCACGAATCCTACATTATATATAAATATATTAGATATAAATAGATAATATATGTTAGGAGTTGGAAACTAAGTCAATGCGAATTTGATATTTGCTGGCAACTAAGTCAAAAAACAAATCCACATTGACTTAGTTGCCAATCAAAAAATCCGCATTTACCTAGTAGCCAACCCAATAATATAAATATATAATATATAATAATATATAAATTAAATAATAATAAAAATATATAATACTATATAAATAATATATAATAATTTAATTGGTTTTTATCTTGTCCAGAAAATAAAATTATTAAAATAGGTGTCGTAGGAAGATTGGACGGGTTAAAAAATCTTATTTAACGTAATTTTGATCTTGTTTCGTTCGTTGAACGTTTCGTCTCTTTCATTGGGAATTTTGTTGTAAAAATTAAACGTCTGTTGTTTCGGTTTCATAACTTCTACACCTTAAAATATGTACACTTTCTCTACGTACGCGTATAGAAAGGGAGAAAGTTATGGGGGAAGAGTTAGAAAAGAAAAAAGGACATATTTTTTCATTAATTAATCTTCCACATTGGTCCCCCAACATTATTATTTCAGAATTTGTATTCTGAACGGCTGCACCCAATTTCCATCGATCCGCGGCGGAGACACGCGCGTCGCGTGATGCCTCTTCATTAAAAGTAAAATATATCTAGATTATAATATAGATATATAATATAAATACATTAGGATGTTTGATAAGTAATCTCGTTTTTTCGATGATAAAAAAAAACGATTTGTTCATAGTTAAAATCAATGGAATTTTGATAAATTCAATTTCTCAGCTATTTCTCGCGTTGTTATGCGACAATTTTCGATATGATTTAAAAAAAAAAAATGACTACTTGAAAGATCGAAACGCAAGAAGGTTCTAAATAACTGAAGTAATGAAATATTTGTTGCTGCAATGTAAAATTAATCTTATAACATTATAATATTATAGATTTACCAGTTATTTTCATATACTTACTTCTACCTAATCAAAATAACTGGTCTTTAAAAAAAAGTACTTAGTGAGTTAAAAATAGCAATAACAAAAAATATATTCTGATTCTTTAAAAAAAATATACACTGATTATTTACAGTTACAGCTACAAAAGTCATGATATCATTACTAACAAAAAATATTACATGCGGTAGGAATTTGAAATTGAAATTGCCAGACCAGTTGCATTTTGACTGATCTGCTATAAATCTAGTGTTAAGTTAATTAATTTTTATCGTGTCCAGAAAATAAAATTATTAAACTAAGTGTCTTAGAAAATTTGGACGGGTTAAAAAATCTTTTTGAACGTTATTTCGATCTTGTTAAACGTTTCGTCCCTTTCATTGGGACTTCATCAGCAACTCGATCATTTTTATTCACTGGTCTTTATATATTTCGAAGACATACATTCTTATAAATAAACTATACTCAACATTTACAAATCGTTGTCCTAAAACCGTTATGTTTAAACAGGTAATCAAACAATACTCTAATATTAAGGTTTCAAATAAAATTATCTATCAATTTCAGACGATTCTTGTCTAGAAACAAAATTATTTACCATAAAACCTGATTAGATATATCACATCCTATTACCATAATCTTCAAGATAGAAAAAGAAAAAAAAAGATAATCCAATATCTAGAAGAAATTCGTAATATCATAGGCATGATTCAAAATGAATATATAGAACCTTGAAAGAAGAGGATTACCAACATTCCGAGTCGTACCATTTCGGTTTCGCTTGAAGAGAAAAATCGACAGATAGAAAGAGAAAGAGAAAGAGAGAGAAAGGGAGAGGTTCGAAATGTGTCCCCCATGGGCTTCCACATGGATAGACTCTGGGAACTCGGCAAGTAAGGTTGCTGGCCGAGAGTAACTTATCGCCTAATAAATTCCAGCCATTAGACTGCGGGAAGTAATGGATGTACCATTTGCACCCTCCAGTACGCTTCGAGAAAGGCAACTTCATACTGGAGATGGTGGAGGTAAGCATGGTGGTGTAAGAGGAGGGGGAGGAAGAGGAGGACTTGGACTGTGTTTCAGTGCAAGAAAGAGAGAGAGAGAGAGATACCTTCTAGAGACGAATTTCAGATATCGATTTAAAGTTTGGTTCTGGGCGTTTAGAAAATAGTCAAGGAAAACCAACCCGATTAGGAAAGTTTCGTTTCGCGTTGGTTCGGCCCAATTTTCAGATCTCCCAATTGAAAGGATAAATTGGATGCAATAAAAAGCAGCTACTTTGATAAGATATTGTATATATATATTAACCCATAAGGGTCTGGAAGTATTTCAAGTTTACTTTAATGTACTTTTTTAATGAGATTAAATGAAATGCCTAATTTTTTTTTTCTGGATTCTGATAAAGCGTTAAATTCTACATAAGAAAATATAATACTGTGTAGGGCTTAAAATGAATAATTATTACGATAATTCAGTAAGTAAAAGTGCCATGCCACTTATATGGTGGCATTGGTCTCCGTTAAGGGCTACTTTTATTATTATTATTATTATTATATATATGTGGGATGCGAGAGCCTCCAAGCCAAACACTTAAATAGGCATTCGTGAGGAGATTGGACGGTGGGCCCTGGATAGCTCAATGGTTAAAAAGCAGTCGTCCCCTCCGGAAAGCGGAAGATTCAGGTTCGAGTCTCGGTTCAGTCAAGTCCCAACGGCTCAATTTTTTTCACGAATCCTACATATATATATTATATCAAAATATTTCCGATAAGAAAATCTCGTTTTTATCTTGGAGTTATTAAATAATAAAAATGTTTAACATGACTCGAGGATAATTTACGTTACGCTCGAGTTATTATTAGGTTGTTAATTAACGTTTCTGTCCGTATCGAGGAGAATAGGAGAGATACGACAACGAAGAGGAAGAAGAAGGAGGAGGTTGGGGGAAAGTCTAGAGAAACCGTAAGAGCGATATAATTTAACACCCGGTAGTAAAGCCTTAGTGGCTCGTACTAATAAAACCCTTCGAGTCTATAAGGATCGAAGTTTTAAGAGCACTCCAAGCCGTTCCCCGTTCGATCCACGCGAACCAACCAACCCCTTGTCACCGCTGAGAATTCCTCAAAAAGTTATTCTCAACGAATACATTTTTTTGTCGAGAGAAAAAGAGAAAAAGAGAAAAACAGAGAGAGAGAGAGAGATTGAAGAGGAAAACTTTCGGGCTAATGACAGGATGCAACTTTAACGGGGTGATCAACACTGAAGGGCTGGGAAACGAAACACGAAAGAGTATTCTCGAGGATCGTAAGCTCGACTTACGATTTCGTCGAACGATCCTAACGATGTGGCATGAGCGGGAAAAAAGTTTGGAAAAATCCTAACTTCATCGATAGATCGAAAACTTTTTATCGATCTTATTGTACGATATAGTCATTCATTAATTTCAAAGACGAAATGAGAAAGAGAGAGAGAGAAACTAACGGTGTTACGCAAAGCTCATAAATTGGGAAACAAAGTTAGGCGACGCAACCCCCGACATTTCACGATATTTCAACGTTGTATGTATACTTCATACTCGTATATATATATTAAAGTTAAAAATGAAATGCTTCGTGACCACGAGAACGATCCTCAGTGGTCCAAACGTTCGTGTTTCTATATATCTCTCTCTCTCTCTCTCTTTCTTTTCATTCTTTCTTTCTCTCTCTTTTCTCTGTACACATTTAACGAGAAATATCTACGCTGACAATGACCCAACGTAACGAAACGTTGGAGAAATGGCTCGTTTGTACAATGGAAGATACCGAAAGAGTGGGGAATTTAAAACGATAAGCGTTCCTACGTAATATGGAGTAATACAATTTTACGTCCGCTTCAACGAACTATACGGGACTGTTTTGCCTGGAGAATAGCGTTCCCTTCTATTTATTTATTTATATACTCATTTAAGAGAATACAGCCATTGGAGAGAAAAAGAAAAAAACAAAACAATCCGCGTATTTAATGAAATACGAATAAAGATAATTGCTAATGGAAATTTACATTGGAAAATAAAAAACAAATAATAATAATAATAATATCATCATCATTATCAACATTATAATAATAATAATAATAACAAATCCCGTGAGGGTGGCGGGGAAGAATACCCCCTCAGTAATCCCTGCTTGTCGTAAGAGGCGACTAAAAGGGAAACCCAGAACAAAATGAAGAGAAAAAAGAATAATTAAACATATAGGACCGTTGTTTTAGGCCATTTCTGAATTTGGTATTGGACTGTACGCCATGTGGACCGCTATTGGGGTGCAATTGAATAGGTGGAAACACGTCCCCCCCAAGATACTCGAATTACATACAAGCATACAAACACAAAATTGCACACAACAACCCCAAGCTGTACACGCCGAAAATGCTTCGATGATATCGCAACCATTAATTAACCACTATGACGGGAAAACTGAAACGGTATATGCAGTGGATAAACAAAATGGAAATGGAAAATTATGGATCCCCCCATAAACATAAATAGGAAAATTCGTTCGTACTTGATTGGAGAAAAATCCATACGAATGGAATAAAACCGTGTAAATCAAATCGACGAAAACGGGAAGGAAAATAATAATGATGATAATAATAGAAGAAGAAAAAAAAGAAAAAAGAAAAAACATAGCTAGAGTAAGTGAAAATGTGTGAGTAAAAGAGGAGCAGAAATTTGTACGATCCTCCTCCTCCTCTTGTTCTACGAGTTAAAACGCCTGAAAGATGGCAAAATAGTCAACGATGTATATATTTCGAAAGCCGGAGGATCGTGTAAGCTCGGAAAAAGCTTCCCGTTAGGCTTATTCTCGTTGTATCTTCTCATCGTACGTGCCAATAGACCCAGACGTTTATCTATGTGGTATATGCATGTACATATATACATATATACACACATGTATATGGGAAATGTTAGGAACGTTGGATTTTACGAGGGAGCTTTTATGATTATATTTATTGCATCGAGCTTTCACGAATGCCGCCACACCGCGAAACGGTTTTCCCTTGAAAGCGATTGCGTTGTAAGTAGTCGATAAAGCAATTCTCGATGAACGAAGGAAGAAAATCCTTGCTAGGATAGTGGAGAAAACTCCGTTACTTTGATGATTCTCACAAGTTGAAAGAAAAACGAAAGAAAGAAAAAAAAAGAAAAGGAAACAATAGGTTCGTCTTTGGGATCGGGTATAAAAACGTTGTAAAAAAAGGAAGAGGAGGAAGGGGGAGGGGTTGAATGAATGGGGGTGTAGATACGAAGGCGAGGCGAGGGGAGGGGGTGGGAAGAGGTGGGAAGGGGATAGTAAAGGATTTTATAGTAGCAAAGTTGCCGAGCTTATTTTCAATTTGTCCGATGTGTAGAGTAACATGAATGCGACAAGGACGAGAACCACAAATCCTGTCTAGGTTCCATCGATCGACGAGACTGTAGGTATCCGGCGGTCATTTGTGCTTCTGCAACGTTGGAACGTTGCTTTACACGACCCCTGGGAGCTTTTAGAAGCGGTACTACCCATTCGAATGAACGAACGAACGAACGAACGAACGAACGACTGAACGAACGAAGGCAGCCAGTATTGGCACCTAAGCTCTTTCAACATCGTATACACACCAAGGTCGTTCCTTTGCATGCGTCAGAAGCATCGTAGTACGTGATCGGGATAATAGTACGTGCGATCTTCTTCGAAAATGTCTCAAAAAGATAGACAGAGAGAGAGATAGAGATGGGGAGACTTGTATGTGTGAGTGGGTGGGTGTGTGTGGTTCCGATTGACTTAAAAAATACTCCAAGGACTTTTCTATGCTATCGAAGAGTCCAAATTGAAACATCCGATAAAAACGATCGAATAAAACAGTTTTCTTGAATATACTCATCAAGGAACGATAAGAACGAATGAAAAGAGAGAGAAAGTATTATAATCGATTCTTACCGAAAGGATAACAATCACTCCTCGAATCCTTGCGTATAAACCGCGACATATATTTCCGTCTCGTTTATTTTCGTTTATTAGTATCGTCCATGATACGGAAACAGTGCAAAACACTCGGTCGAAGTAGTTTACCGAACAAGGCAAAGGGGTAGGAGCAGGGAGGGGGAGGGAGGGAGGGAAGGTAATTTTATAATTTGTACTATCCTTGGCGTGTGAGCCAGGCGCGTGTTCGTTCACGAAAATCATGGGAAACCACGAGGGATCGAGCGTGCGTCCTAGTTTCTATTCCCTCGGTCCGGTAAGCTCTCCGAAGCTTCACCGCAGTGTTCCTGAAAGCAGAGACACCGCGAAGACTCCTCCCTCCTCCTTCCCCTCTCTTCCATTTTCCCTCCCTCTCTCTCTCTCTCTCTCTTTAGTTACCTATCCTTCCCTCTTTCTCTTTCTCTCTGTACTTTCCGTTTCTCGGTTCTCTTCCTAGCAGGATAAGTGGGTATTAGCAGGGTCGAGCACTGAACAATAACGCGGATCGGTTAACTTAATAATGGACATTAGACGGTTATACCAGAGAGTAAGGTAGGAACGAAGACTCTAAGTTGGTGGCCTTCGATGTGATGCTAGTGATTTGCTTCGAAGATTTTCCCCGAAGTACCTACCTACGCGTCTAGTCAACTTACTACACTAGTCGACTTCAAACCACGTTATTCGAGCTTTCCCCAAGAGCGTCTTCTCCAAAAGCGCGTTTCGCAACTCTCTCTCTCTCTTTTTCTTTCTCTCTTAGTTGCCTAGAGGAACATAGTTAAGTTCAAACGAGAATATTCATTCGAGGCACATTCTGTGGATTAAGACGCGATAACATCTCAAGGTTTGATCGTTAAAACCTTCTTCCCGAGCTTGAGTTGATGACTAATATCTAAATGATTTTTGTGATCCTATATATTATATCTCATTATAATCGAGATTTTAAGTTTTCTTTTTTTCTGTTTTTTTTTGAAGTTATTCTCAAGCGGGTCACCCATCCAAGTACTAATCGTTCTCAGCGGCTGCTTGACTTAAATGATCGAATGGGATTCAGTGCTGTCACCGCGCCATGGCTGTTGACGTATAAAGTAATTTTATATTTTGATATTTTTTTTTTTATTCTTTCTTATATATATAATATATCGATCGATTGAAAATATGTTTCCTTTCTTTTTTTTGTTAAATAAATAAATAATAATAATTAGTAGCTTATCTTCTCATACTTCCAATCTTCTCCCTTTTTTATCTGGTCACGCTATATATATTTATAAAATTAAATAAATAAATAAATGAATAAAAATATATTAATTTTGTTCTAACGATTAATCGAAGTGGGTTTTTGAATTGTAATGAGAATCAATATAGATATATGTATTTGTAGATTACAAATTGATTTATAATATTCAAGAAATATCATTTAATTATTATCACCTGAATTATTTGCACGTTTTATTTTCATTTTATTAACAAAAATGATGAGAAAATTAAATTACGGTATATTGAGACTCGTGTTCGATTATGGATAAGTGAGATATTTTTGAGGATAAAATATTTGATTTTAATTCGAAGACAAAATTAATTATTCCAATATTTTGTCTTTCTCTCTCTCTCTCTGCCGAGTAACAAGTGGAATTCGTAAAATTATAAATAACAGATTTTTATTTCAGACACACGACGTGCTCATAATATTATTTAAAAATATCAAAAATATGATCAAAATATAATTTTTGGAATGAATTTATATGATTAATACTTTTCAAATTACACGTGTTTTTATACAAATAAATCATTTATAATTAAAAGTTTTTAGCATTACAAAATTAATGATAATTAAGATCACGTTAAAAATTATAAATAAACATATCAAACTTAATAAATCGTAACAAAACGATCCCCAACGATTATCCAAATTCCAATAAGCATCACAGATAATAGAAAAAAAAAAAGATGAATGAAATAGGTCTAATCATTTAGTCGGAGAGTGTAATCAATTTGACGTTGATGTAAGATAAAAATGAATAATAATATCGCGTCTAGATGAGTCTTTTCATGCGATCCTTCGATTTCGCTGCGATCAGCGCAGAAAAAAGTAAAAGGGGAAAAAACCCAAATCAAACGTGAGCAGCCCATGTTTGCGTGTGAACCAAACGAAGATTTCTAAATTAGAGTTGATTACTATAGAAAACTAACACACACTTGCATATAATAACGTTAAGGAATGAAAGATGTGTGTAAGTGTATAAAAGAGAAAGAAAATGAGAGATAAATGGGGTTTTGGGGATGAGGATAGGGATGGGGGTGGGGGTGAGGATTGGGAAAGTGAGGAAGAAAATGGGGGAGGAAGAAATGCAATCAGCCTAATTCAATTTTAATTAATATAATGCGTACACCGTGACATCGGAACTCATAACGAGGTAAGTACACGTTAGTCACGCGACACGTGTCTCGCATCCACCGTACGTTTTGTCGCGTGACGGCTAGACAGCGACTGATAGAACGGAAGTTAAGTTTCAGATGGCGGACTCTCTCGGTGCTTTGCATGTCTCGTGATAAGGCTTTTGTCCATTAACGTGATTAAACGTCGTGCAAGATTACCGCACATCCTTTTTCAAATATTCTCTCACCACCTCTACCTTTTCTCTTTGTCTCTCATTCTCTCCTTCTTTCTTTCTTTTTCTTTTTCTCTTTTTATTACTTTCTCTTTCGTTCTACCTTTTCCCCATTCCTTACATGTTTGCCATTGTCGTGAATGGTGTACCACTAATGATAAAGAAACGAATGCGTATCTTTTACCCCTCGTACATCCAACTCGAGTCGTTTTAATTACAGGAACACGTACGTATATGAATATTTATGTATAACGTTTATACACGTACATATAACGTCTAAGTTCAAGCAAAAGTCTCAAGTAAAATTCCATTATCGTATTTTTGTGTAATAAGAAAATTACTCAATTTATTAGCTATTATTCTATTACAAAAAAATATATATATAAATAAAAAAAGACATCAATAGAGCTGTGGGTGAAAGCATCAACGATAAAACGTACTTTTCTCGAACGTAATTTTTGTTCCCCCACCATTAAAAATTCATTTGACGAGCAATAACTCAAAGTAACATGACTGAACATAAATTATATAAGTGTATGGAAGAATAGTTTTCAACTAAAATCTGCAAAGATCTTTATTAGACAAGAACGTTATTCTCAGGAGAATTTGTAGGATATTTTAAACGATTCTATCGGCTTTAAAAGTACTTCGGTAGAACGTAGAACGCGTTGTGGTGGTATACAAGAGTGCAACGTTCTATGTCCTTATTCCTATCTAATGATTATTTGATGACACGAGGCGTCGCTTAAAAATGGATTTGGAAATCTAATCTCACTCGAAGCGTATCATCGAGAGAGATAGAAAGAGAGAAAGAGAGAACGAAAGGAAAACAAGAGTAAAAGAGAGAGAGAGAGAGAGAGAGAGAGAGATGTTTTACTTCGAATACACGTGCAATTAACGTTACGTAACGGTTACGTATAGAAAGTTTTTGCTCGGTCAGTGTTTCTATAAAATTGTAGATGGTAAAAAATGTTGAATGTATAAATAACTACGTAAAAGGATGTATATATATATACACACCAATATTTTAACACGTTCGAATGTATGAGTATACTCTTCAATAATAAGCTGTAAAACATATTTGTACCGTTTAATATTGTATTCGGCGAAAAAGTACATTGCATATTTTACACTTTCGCAATATTGCGGATAATTAAAAGAACGAGAGAAAGAGAAAGAGATATTATATATATAGGGAGGTTATGATTAAATAAATATAGAGAGAACATTTTTCAATATTATACTTATTATCACTAATAATTTCACTTTATTCGTCGTATTATTTCAATTATCTTTGAAAAAATCAATTCTTGGTGTTATTAACGTAATTCGATATTATTTTGATCGGATATATTTCGTTCAGTAATAAAAATGACAATAATTGTGAGTAAAAAATAAAAATCTTTTTATAATGAAACCAAAAATTTCACTTCTTAAATGAAAAGAATAATTTTATTGTTTTCATTCTTATCTACGTTTATTTAATCTCGAGGTACTTTTAATCGTACACTTCGGTTCCTCATTCGTTAATTAATTCTTCGTCCTCCTATTTTGTTCTCTTATGTATATGTTTCGTGTAGAAATCAATTATTCTGCAGATTATCTCGGTAATGTGCAGATTAACTAGGATGATCCATTAAAATGTTGTCAGAAAATTGTTTTATTTCTCCTATTACCTGGATAATCTACATCCAAATGTGCAGATTAGATAATATTATCTGCATTATTATCTGGATTATATTTATATATTATTATCTTTATATTATATCTGTCTATATTATATATTTATATATTTATCTATTATATAAAATAATAATATATATTATTAATAAAATTTTATTTTTTATTTTATTATATTTTTTTATTTTTATTATATTTTTTTTATTAATTAGTATTTTATATATTATTATCTGGATTATCTGCATTTATATTCAGATTATCTAGGCAACAGATATTATTTGTTTTATCTTCTGTACATAACAATCGAAAAATATTGAAACAATTGTTTCATGAATTATAGAAATGATTCGAAAATTCGTACGCGGCGAATGACGTATTGTAACCTAATTATTAATTAGAAATTAGAAATAATACAAAAGCAATTGTTGAAAGAGTTCTATTTCTAGTCTACGCCAAACTGTGGCGTATAGCAAACTGCATTATTTATTCAAGAAAATTCGACACTAATTAATTTCACTACCTTAGAAATTGCTTTAATATTCAACAATTGATATTGTATGATACAATTATCGAAATTAATTATTCCTTTCAAAAAGATTCAGTTCACTTATTTGTTGAACTATCTATTCAAAATTTCATCTAAATTTTGCACTTTAGTAAAAAAATTTACTCATGCGACTAATCCCTACTATTAAAATAAAATAAAAAATAATATATTTGTTTTATTTTTTCTATTGATTAACGTAAAATCTTCATTTTTATATAATACGAATTATTAATTAATAATGTGTAATTAATAATAAATTAAATTTAATAATAATGAATTATTTAATTAAATATTACCTATTCAAAATTTCATCTACATTTTGCACTTTAGAAAAAAAAAATTACTCATGCGACTAATCCCTACTATTAAAATAAAATAAAAATAATATATTTGTTTTATTTTTTCTTTTGATTACCATAAAATCTTCACTTTTATAATAACGAATTATTAATTAATATGTATAATTAATAATAAATTAAATTTAATAATAATGAATTATTTAATTAAATATGTGTTTTATGTTTCAACGGTATCAATAATAAAACCTATAATTTAAAATGAGATTAAAATAAACACCTGGGCATTCAATACCATCGAAGAAAAGTGTCTATAAGTTCTGAGAAAGAGAGTGGGGGGGGTTAGGAGGGGTTGGGTGGGTTAGAAGGGGTTGGGGTGGGGGGGGGGAGTGAAAGGAAAAAATTTCATTTCCCCTGTGAAGGTCGTATATATCGTTTGGAGACAAATCGGGTGGTACAAGCTGCGAGAATGGTGCTCTGACACGTCGAACGTTCCCTTATATCTTCTTTTCCTATCTCTTCTCCCCCTGTTGGAAACTTGTTCGCTTATATTTCGAACCTACAAGAAATAACGTAAGGAAAGGAGTACACGTTTCACTAGACACGCGCAATTTATCGCGAACAAAAATTCGTAATTCGATTGCTCAGATAGTTCAGTTCCAGAAATTATTTCAAATACTTGCAAGTCTCTATCTTAAATTGTAAAGATAAAAAATAAACAAAAATCTTTACATGTTGTTTATCTTTACCTTGTAAAACCTATTTTATTTTGATAATTGTTAGTAATTTGTCTTTCTCTCTCTGTTTTTTTTT